>NW_022196897.1:85933780-85949290 GCF_008632895.1 Mastomys coucha
TTGGAGGGGAAACTGGGAAAGGAGAAATTCGCATGTAAATAACGAAAATATCTAAAATAAAAAAAAAATACACATATATATTTTAAAAATAAATATATGTATACTGATAAAATTAAAATTTAAATATGTATTTATTTAAATAACTGTTAAATAAATAATATACTATCAGAATATTCACACAATGGAAACAGAAATGTAACTGTTGAACAAGACTTAAGAAAGATAAGTTCCGGTGGTGGTGGCACATGCCTTTAATCCCAGCACTTAGGAAGCAGAGGCAGGTGGATTTCTGAGTTCGAGGCCAGCCTGGTCTACAGAGTGAGTTCCAGGACAGCCAGGGCTACACAGAGAAACCTTGTCTTGAAAAACCAAAAAAAAAGAAAAAAAAAAAAAGAAAGATAAGTTTAGCAACCTATCAACTTAAGTTTTTAAGAGCAAAATTACTTGTAAACTTATAAAAGAAATTATATATATATTAATTATAAGAGTAAATATATATACCCCTGAAAGAATTAGAGGGATTTTTCATGTAGTCCCCATCCCAAATATTTGAAACCACTATTCACCATTATAATATCTTCAATCTTCTATCCCAAACATTCCTCTTGGATACTTTGCAAGAAATGTATATAGCCATGAGCTGAAATAATCTTAGCATTATTTTACAACACAATACTATAAACTGTTTGAATTGAACTTCTCTTTATCTGAATATCACAACACAGATTCATCCTGTCTCATGCTTAAGGGAATCATAAAAAAAAGTTTATTATACTTAAGGCTAAAGGTACTGTCAAAAGCACATTATAGTCTCTTAAAATAATCTTGTCCAAAAACATTTTAGGGTTGACATTTTCTGATTAGTGAAAATTAGCTATTTTTTATCAAAAAAATATGTTGAGGATGAAGTATGCTTTACTAGAAAAAGCATAATAAAAGAACTCTTGCCTTTTAGAATGACAATTGAAAAGATCCCCAATAAAAAGTAGGACTGATAACAAGCTATTGAGATTCAATTTTCAGGGTTAAAACAAGTAAGTGGATATTCATTGTTTATCATGCCATGTAAGTTTTATGTAGTTAGTAGATGAGGACTAAACACTAGTGAAATTCACTATACTTAGTAGATATTTTATTTGTGATTAAGGACATGTTTTGCCTATAGGAAATTAATATTTACCTACTGCAATTATTTCTAGTTATAGTCACAATATTATAATGGTACTTCTTTATTGCCATGTAACATATTACCATAAACACCTAAAATCAAAAACATCTATTGTCTTGTACCTAATTTAGCTGAGTTCTCAGCTCAGGTTTTTAAAGAGTGCATTGGTATCTGACAAAGAAATAAAATGTGAGGCTATATTGTTAGGAGAGTTGGTTTTCTTATTTCTATATAAATAGATATCTGGCTATCATCTACAAACTCACTTCTAATGCTACACATATTATACAAAATATTCACTAACCTTGGAAACTGGTTAAAGTCAATGGTTATCCTCTTAAATACTGCTACTTCCTTCAGTTCTATACTGAAATTGTGTGTATATGTCATAGAAACAGAAAGAATACACACTGGAAAGATCTTGTAGAATGGTCGTCATTCATAACTCAAACATGGTTGTGAGGAAAGTACCCATGACTTTTGCTGTGCAATAGTACATAAACACTAAAGGATGCCCTCTTATACTCCTCTTATACTCTATTATAGTGTTCATCAATACCTCACCAGCCATACTCACACTGGAAGGTTGGGTATTATGGTTTGGATCTTAAGTTTCTTGTCCAAATTCTAAACATTTAGTTTTCAGCCAATGGGGTAAATAAAATCTTCAGTAGGTTCTAGAGAGCAATGGAAGTAGAAGAAATAGGTCAAGTCATCCTGAGGATATTGGACTCCAGTGCTGTTCCTTTGCTTTGTGCTTCCCAAACCTGGGAACATGAGCACCTTTGCTCCCAAAAAGATGAGTATAAAAACCAGTGTTTTTAAAAAGAAGTGTTTTCTCTATAAGATGTATAAGTTGGATATTTTATCACAGACAGAGGACTGACTAAAATAATTATCAATGATGTGTCCCAAAGAGGGGATAATTGCAAGTCTGCTCAGAGGATATTTGTACACTCAACAAAATAACACATGTAGAATCTGTTAATATGTCAAAACATGATATAAAATTTGAGCTTTTTATGGGATTTGTAAGAAGTCATATAGTCATGTCAGTTAGCTATTAGATTTAAATTGTGAAGTGTTAAAACCAAATTTTAAAATACATGTTATAGGAGTTAAAGAATATATGTTAATAAGAGATTAGAGTATATTTTTGAACACATAAAAGCTTTTTGTGTTTTCACTCTTCAAATGTTCTCACAAGTTTCCTAATCAAAAATTTTAATGACTATTCCTTCTAAATCTTGAAAGTTTCCATCAAGGAAAAACTTTGCTCAAACAGAAAGGTGATAAAATATTTAACACCCTTTTTCATAACCACTGAAAATTTGATCATTAGGAGGTATTTTTAAAGAATCTAACAGTTCTGGCTTTACTTTCTGACATAAAATATAGAACATTCTTGTGATAATGCAAATTGATTTCAAATTCCACAGGCTTTTTAATGTCAAATATATCAAACAAATTAATGTAGCTTCAATTTGTTGAGCATGTATATATTTCTGGAGAGCCACCCTGAAGCTGTCTGGCGTGCTGCTAGGATGACAGAGAAAACACAGAATATGAAGATTTACCTGATGTCAAATTCTGAACTTTGCCCACCAGAAGCCTCTTAATTTGGTTCAGAGCTGAGTGCATGAGTTCTTATGAGTCTACGGAACAAGGTAGCTCCAATATCCTTATGAGCCCCTTTTCTTCCAAGGCAGGGGGTGGGCGGGGGAATTGTGTACTATATAGAAGAGAAAGACGTTCATCACTAACTGATGTAAGGCAGAGAAAGGTGGAAATCATCTGAAGAGTTTAGTGAATATACTTGTACATATTTTACTTTTAGTAAGTACAGATTGGTATTTACTTAAGAAAATAGAAAAAGGAACATGATATGCATGTAGGCAGCATTATGGCCCTGATGTTTTTACTTGTTGTAGTTTGAATATGTTTGACCCAGGGAGTGAAACTATTAGATGTGGCTGTTTGTGTCGGCATTGCTTTGTTGGAAGAAGTGTTTCACTGTGGGGGTGAGCTTTGAGACCTTTCTTCTAGCTCCCTGGAAGAGGTAGTAGTCTTCTGTGGAGAGCGGTGGAGCTGGAGAGGCATTCGCCATGGCAAGATGGCGCCTACTTCCGCTGTCAACTCCTGGTAAACAATGGTTTGTGCATGTGCATAGAGAACTGTTTGCGCATGTGCTTAGAGTGAAAGATGCCTAGTCACGGCCCATCCTGAGGAGTCACGTGGGGTGATGAGCAACCAGCCAATCATGGGCGGACATGCTGCGCTGTGGGCGGACACACCGCACTGTGGTGTATATAAGCAGTGCTGATTATTGGCTCGGCCGTTTTTTCCTCTGGAGGAGGCAATAAAACGGTTGCTGCAGAAGGATCCTAGTGTCCGCGTGTCTTCTTGCTGGCGAGACGACTGCGCGGGCTACAGTCTTCTGTGTTTGCATTTAAAACAAGATGTAGAACTCTCAGCTCCTCCAATACTATGCTTACCTGGATGTTGTCATGCTTCCTGCCTTGATGATAATGGATTGAACCTCTGAATCTGTAAGCTAGTCCCAATTAAATGTTGTCCTTTAAAAGAATTGTCTTGGTGATAGTGTCTCTTCACAGCAATGGAAACTCTTACCAAGACACTGGTTTGCCATCTAGGTATGAATGGTTTTATCATTTTTGTAAATGAGTTTTTATATTGATTTTAACTTTTAATTCTTCCTGTGTCTCTCTCTGTCTCTGTATGTTCATCAGTCTGTCTCTCTTGAGGGGTCACAGTGAGTATTTGTATGTAAGAGTACAAGGTGCCTCTAGAATCCAGAAAACCTAGAGCTAGAGTAGTCCATTCAAACTTGGCACTTCAGTGAGAGCAATTCATAGTTAGGCACTGGCCACATCTAGGCATTGTAAACTGGTATTTTCAGCATTTCATTAATCACACTTAATTGAGTTTTTAAATAAATTTCAATTCAATTCAATTGCTTTCAAATGAAGGATACTTCTCTATTATACTTTCTGATTGTAAAAAGTATCTAACATTGCTCATAAAGTATACATATTTTTATTCAATTTAATATATTTCAACAGGCTAATTAACAGAGGTTAGCATTTAATCTTTTATGAAGCATTGAATCTTTTCTGAGAAATATGACTTTACCTGTATCTCATGAATTTGATAATTTTGTTTTTTATTGTTGTCAATCATAATTGTGTTATCCCAAAGCCTGACTGAATTGACAGATACTCTGCTTAGGTTAATTAGGTGAGCATTTCTTTCAATATCATTAATTACTAATTCATTTATTAGTTTTTATATTTGTAAATCTTGTAGCTGATACCGGTAACATTGCACCAAAGTGTGGCTAATTTCTTGAATTTGGGTAAAAAAAAAATCACTTCTCAGCCTCTCTTGCAATTAGGTGAAATTAGGAGATTTTGTTCTAATCAATGATGTACAGGCTATATCATGTATGCCATTTTTTTTTACCAGAAGTCTAAATCAACATACAGGTATACTAGCATCAATACAGCCAATTAACCTGATTTTAATCTTAGTAACATAAATGTACTTTCTCACAGTGACTGAAACTAGTTCTTTGTTCCATAGCTGTTTCATTCCAGTCTCTGACATGATTCTCGTATGGGTTTCCTTCTCATGTATCTCTTTGTTCTCTACAAGTTTAAGAGGAATTTCATGCATCAGATTTTGGGATCAAACCAAGATTTCAGTAATTTATTTTTTATTACTACTAATGCATTGTGTCACTAAGTATTCTAGAATAGTCTTAAACTCTCAGTTTGACTCACCTTCCCAAACACTGAAAATATAAGTGTATAAACCTATGTGTTGAGGATGTGGGAACACTCCACAATTACTGGTGGGAGTGCTAACTTGTAAAACCACTTTGGAAATAAATCTGGAGGTTTCTCAGAAAACTGGGAATAGTTCTACCTCAAGAACCACTATACCACTCCTGCACTTATACCCAAAAGTTGCTCCACCGTTCCCCAAAGACACTTGTTCAACTATGTTCTTAGCAGCTTTTCTTATAATCGGCAAAAACTAGAAACAACCCAGATGTCCCTTAACTGAAGAATTGATAAAGAGAATGGAATACTATCAGCTATTAAAAACAAAGTCATCATGAATTTTGCAAGCAAATACATGGAACTAGACAATATAATCCTGAGTGAAGTAATCCAGACCCAAAAAGACATGCATGGTATACTCACTTATAAATATATATTAGCCATAAAATACAGGATAACCCTTCAGAGACCCAAAAAAGCTAAACAAGTGAGGATGTTTGAATCTCACTTAGAATGGTGAATAAATAGTCATAAGGGGCAGAAAGAGGAAGGGAAATTTGAGGGAGAGGGGATGGGGAGTGGAGTGGAGTGGGATGGTTCAGGATCATATATAGGAAGGGCCATGGGAATGAAAGGAAATCTGCAACTGCCAGAAGTTGATGGGTAGAGGGGCATCTCCAGCAGGTAATAGAGACCTAGGATAAGTGAGGCACCCAGGAATCAATGGAATGACATTAGCTGTAACTCCTAGCATATGGGAATCACTACCTGAAGAGGCCACCTCTTGTAACCTGGCCTGAACCCCATTGGAGAGCCATAGGGACACCAAACTACCCACAAAACTTTTGACTCAAAATTTATCCTGTCTACAAAAACTGCAGAGACAGGGGATGGAACAGAGACTAAAAGACTATCCAATAATAACCAGCCCAATTTGAAACTCATCCTATGGGCAATCATCAATCTCTGATACTATTAATGACAATTGGTTATTTTTGCAGATAGGAACCTAGCATGACTGTCCTCTGAGAGGGCCCACTTAGCACCTGACTCAGATGCATGCAGACAACCACAGCCAAACTTTGGATGGAGCTTGGGCACTCTTATGAAAGAGGAAAAGAAAGGTTTGTGGGTCCCTAAGGAGATAAGAATTTCACACAAAGACCAACAGAGACAACCCTACTGGACACTTGGGACTCTCAGAATCTGAACCACCAATCAAAACAAATACATGGGCTGGACCTAGACCTCCTCAAACATATGTAGTAGATGTGCAACTTGGTCTTTATGTGGATCCCAGACAACTGGGGTGGGTGCTATCCCAAAAGCTATTACTTGTCAATAGGGTATGTTCGTCTAGCTGGGCTACCTTATCTGGGTTCAGTGGATAAGGATGTGCCAGGCTTGGGGGATACCCAGATGGGCCTCAACCCTCTTAGATTATAAGGGGAGGGGCCAGTAGGGATAAGAATTGTGGGAGAGAGTGATGCATGGCAATGGGTAGGATGTAATATGAATAAATAACATAAGTAAATAAAACAAAAAGATAACCAATGAATATAGAAGGAAAAAACATCCTGAATTATACCACTGTACAATTGGTACAAGATGGAAAATTTGAAAGGCTGGCGTTCAATACTCTACAATAGCTATGTCTTCAATGAATGATGTTTTACTCTTAGGGACACAAGAAGCTGAAACCAACTACAGTTAGTACTATGACAAACTTCATCATATATCAAAATTATCTGAAGAGCTTAATAAACCACACAGAGAGCTGTCCCTGAATCAAAGTTTTTGATTCATTCTGGAGTATGAAGACCTAGATTTGTTTGAACAAACCTACTTGTAATACCAATACTATTGTGTGAGAGAAACTGCCTTTTCCTAACTAGTGTTTCTATGGGGAGATACACAAGTAATTCATAGTATGGAAGAGAACTGGGGCATACTTTTATTGATCAAGAATTCTATATCTAAATGCAATATTATACTCCAGAAATATTTTTGAAATACATAATGTACCTTACCATGTTGTCTGTTCAGGGTTAGTATAACATTGCCTAAGTTGTTATAGCTACCTTGGATAATTTAGTTCTAGAATAAGGAATAACACCTCTTTTCTTTCTCTAAAAGTTCTTATCATTTTATGCTTATACATACAAATTCAATATAAGGAGATTTGCTACATATGAAGTACTTAAACTCTCTATTATGCATTCAAGTATGTTCTCAATATAATTAAATAGCAGTTTAGGGAATATTGTTGTCTTAAGAGTATTGAATTTTCCAAGAACAGGTATATTTCTACATTTGTTTAGTATGCTCTGGAATTTTTCAGCAGCATTTGAATATTTTTCTCATGTAGATATTGTGAATTCATTGAGCATCCCTAGTGATTTTATGTATTTGTTTTTTTTTTACAATGGATCTCTTGGTGCATATTTTCCTCCTAATTCATTGTTCCCCTTTATAAAACAGAAGTTCTGATGTTCATGTTATGTTTTCTTTCACCAGAAGCCTTTATAAGTTGTTTGTTTTCTCTTTCAGTCAATTTTGATATCCAAACATTTGAACATACCATCAGTAAACAATGATAATTTTGTTTCACTTCTATCAATACCTCTTCTGTTCCTTCTAGTCCATTTGCTTCAGGGCATTGTCAAATAACAGCGGTGCTTATTGATTCACTCCCTGTCCTCTGAAAGAAGATGGCTAGCAAAGCTTGAATGTTCCTCATGGTCAAATGCTGAACATACAATTTAGGATGAACACTTCTCTGTACTAAATTCATAAAGAAGCAGAAGTTCTGCATATTTGCCTTAGGCCAGAACCTTTCAAAGTAGAGTATTCAGTGAGTTCTTCAGATATGATTTGCATTACATGTAATAGAATCTGTGTAATATGACACATACTAGAATGTTGATGTCCATGCTTTGTACTACCTTTTAAAATTTTCATCTTAAATGTTTTACATCAGTATTGATAACAGTAACACTACTAACATATATATATATATATATATATATATATATATATATATATGTTAATCCACATACCCAACATTCAATTCAGGTGTAGGTGTACATTTATATTCATTTTACAAATTAAGAAATCAAAGAAGTAGACTTTAATTCTACTAAGGTTACAGCAGATATATATATATATATATATAGATGTAGATATAGATATAGATATGTATATACATATATATATGTATATACACACACATAAATATATACTGATATATATCATGCTGATATATATACATATATACATATATATTATTAATCATGTGGAATAAGCAATCTAGCTCTTAATTTTTGTACTGTGTAATGTTTTCTGTACTTTTAGTAGAGAAATAGTGCAAGAATAACCCTCAGAGCAAGCAGTTGTGCCTATGTATTGGGTACATAATTTCTTTTATCTTGATATCTTTTCTACATGTTTGATACCATAATCCTTCACTACTATGTGTCATAATACAGTTATTCTTATCCTAGTTTGCTTGATTGTAAAGGAAAAAAAATCTGAGATCATTGAGTACTGAGTTTGTGATTCTCTGTGCAATTTTCAACACTATTTGCTTTTCCTTTCCAGACCCAAAAACTAGTTCCTATTTTTTAAACTTTTACTTTTACTATGGTACTCTATAATTAGATTCTTTTCTATTTCTCTTTTACCCCCTCCACAATCTCCCACAAACCCCCATTTCTCCCATTCAAATTTATAGTCTTTTTGTTATGTCCAATTATATGTATACACATAACTATTTCTAAATGCAACCTGAATAGTGAGTATATTATTTCATGTATTTTTTCACGGCTGACCTTTTGGGATTGAATACCCAATTGGCATGCTTTTCCTTGGGGAAAATTATTTCTATGGCCCCTGATATTCCTTAATTTTCTGAAATTCTAAATGTAGGGTTTAAGGTTGGTAGAATTCCCCTAATCTTGATTAGCAAAACTACTATTGTAGCCATTGCTCAGCTCATGCTTAACCATTAATACTGGTGAGATTTTATGAATGTATATTCTGATATTACCAGAAGACACACTTTTACAGTAAACTCCCTGATCCTCTGGCTCTTACAGTCTTTCTGTACTGTCTTCTGCAATGTTCCCTGAATGAATACAAATAACAAAAACAAAACCTCCAACATTAGTCATAAGAAACCCTTCACCAAGTTGTTGTCCAAGAAACTCTTATAACAGGACAGGCTATTGATATTGTTTTTGGTTTCTCCCCAGAGGTGAAAGGTAAATCCATAATATCGAAGACACCATGCACTTCAGATGAAAGATACAAAAGCCTTGAGTTGGAATTGACCTTATAACCTCCTTCCTAAGGACTATCTTTCACAGCTTTAGAAAAAGAAACTTTAAAGCTTCCAAAGGAGTTAAGCAACCAAGAGTTATCCAACTATGATGGCTATGAATCACAACAAGAACTAACAAGTCACAGTAATGTTAAAGGTGCATTAGTGGCATGCATACTTTGGCAGTATCCAAAAGCTCTCTACTTGGACTCAATCCCTACTCACCAAGAGGGAAACCATGCCTGGTACTAATATTAATATTTTTCCATATATCCACATATAACTGTAGCCCTCACCTCTCATCAAGGATACTGTTGTTTGTAATAGAATGAGAACAATTAAAGAAAAACACAAATTATCAAAATGCATAATTGTGAAACACAGTACCAAGGAATGCATCTACAAAAGTCCCTCCCTAGTGTCTTTATAAGACTCTCAAAATTGTTAGTTTTTTACTTATGACTCTGTGTGTATTAGTCAGGGTTTCTATTTCTGCATAAACATCATGCCCAAGAAGCAAGTTAGGGAGGAAAGGGTTTATTCAACATACATTTCGACGTTGCTGTTGATCACCAAAGGAAGTCAGGGCAGCAACTGAAACAGGTCAGGAAGCAGGAGCTGATGCAGACCCATAGAGGGATGTTACTTACTGCATTGATTGCTTTCTTATAGAACCCAAAACTACCAACCCAGAGATGGCACCACCCACAATGGGCCCTCCAACTCAAGTTTGTATCAAGTTTATACACAAAACCAGCCAGTACACTATGTTTTAATTAGGTAAAACATATTTATTTTAGGTTTGTATGTTTGTGTGTCTGCCTCCTGTGGGTGTGTACCCACAGAAGACAGAAGATCCTGTGGGATCCTCTGAGCTACAGTTTCAAGAAGTTGTTAGCTGTCAAACCAGGTGTTAAGAATAGAAGTAGAGGCTCACAGCCATCCATTGAACTGAGTACAGTAGGGTCCCCAAATGAAGGAGCTAGAGAAAGGACTGAACGAGCCGAAGGGTTTGCAGCCCTTAGGATGAACAGCAATATAAACAAACTAGTACCCTCAGAGCTCCCAGAGACTAAACCACCAACCAAGGAGTACACATGGTGGGACTGATTTCTCCAGCAGCATGTGTATAGTAGAGGATGGCCAAGTCAGTCATCAATGGGAGGAGAAGCCCTTGGCCCTGTGAAGTTTCTGTGCCCCAGTGTAGGGCAATGCCAGGGCCAGTAAGCGGGAGAGGGTGGAGTGGCGAACAGCGGGAGGAGGGAGGGAACAGGGATTTGTTCTTGTTATTGTTTTTTGGCTTTTTTGTTTTGTTTTGTTTTGTTTTGTTTGAAGGGGAAACTGGGAAATATGACATGTAAATAAAGAAAATATCTAATAAAAGAAAAAAAAAAGAATGAAACACAGGCCCTCTGGCCTGATTAAGTAGTGAGCATTTCTTTCTGTCCTTGATCTTAAGCATTATTTCAAATATTCCAGTGTTGCTAGAGAGGTATTTGTGTGCTAATCATCATAGAGGATGAACCATCTTTCTTATGATTGGTTACTGATCAAACCATCACCTGAAATTTCAGGGTTTCCATGGCGCATATATATATATATATATATATATATATGCCATTGTGCCCTCCCCTAAGAATTAATTCAAGAGGCTTCTTTCTTTTCTCTGGTAGCAGCCATTAGATGAGCCAAGATGAGTGCATACAAATACATCCAAGGAGCAATGGAAGAAGAAGCAGTCTGCTGTGATGGCCTTTTTTCTGATGGTCCACTGCTGGGAATACCTCAAGCTCTCTGCCCTGCACAGGGGTCTTCATCCCACCCAGCCTGATAAATCACGAAGGCTGAGATACAGGCTATGCAAGTTTATGTCATTTGCAGGATTTGTGTCTGTTGTGGTGGTCTCAAACTCTGGGTTGCTAAGTGTACAACTGCTGGCAAGCCTGTCCACTCTGATGCTAAACAGGTAAAATTTACCTGAAGCCTTCAGTCTGTTGCTGAGGAGAGAGCTGGACACCATTCTAGGGCTTTGAGAGTCTTGAATTCCTACTGAGTTTGTGAAGACTCCACATATAAATATTTAAGGTTATTCTCATTGATCTATCCCATAAAGCTCTCAGAAGAAGTCCTGACACACAGTAGATTACCAAACCAGTCCACAAGCACAGGAAGATGCGTGGGCTGACACTTGCAGGGTGTAGGAGCCATGGTCTTAGAAAGAGCCACAAGTTCCACCACACTATCTGTGGCTTTTGCCGTGTAGCCTAGAGAAGGTGCAATACTCTCCAACTTCAATGTTACCGCTAATATACATAATGTTTATAAAATTCATACCCAATAAACAATTTAGAACAGTCAAAAAAAAGAGTTAATTCAAATGGGGGGCTGTAACATAGAGTAGTGAATGAACCAGAGTTCATTCAAACCACAGAACCCACCCAAGCCAAGTGTAGTAATGTAATTGTGCAATCCCAGTGCTGGAGATATAGTGACAGGTAGATTGCTGGAGCTCACTACCAGCCAGCCTAGCCTACCCAGATAACCTGAGTCACTGAGAGAGGCTATATCAAAAGTCAATGTAGAAAACAATTGAGAATTAGCAACTGAATTTGCCTTAGCAAATTTTAGCCTACATAGATATACCACATAGATACATACACACTACTAGATGGACACATGAATTATACCTGCAGGTGTGCATACACAAACACACACACACAGAGGCGGGGCGGGGGAGGGAGAGGGAGAGATGAGCAGGAACAGAGGGAGAAGGAGAGAAAGAATTAGTTCAAATGGGCCAATTATTCACCAAAGAGAAAAGCTCCTCATAGGAAGGTTATCTGTTCTAGGGACTTTAGAAACCAGAATAAAGTCAATCTACACTCACAAGAGAACAACTCTGTAGTCTCTCTACATGGTGTCCATGCTTGACCTTATCAGTGTTTCTCATAATTTGTAATAAACTCTGTTGATTCTCTAAAGTAATCTCTGATCTTATTTGAATTCATTTGACACATTGCAAGGCCTGGAGAGGTGAGTATAGGCAAACCAACACCCTAGGAAATGATACACATGAAACAACAGAAACACTGCATGACTGCAGGTTTGTATTACTATGCTGAGAACAACTCATAGCTGAATGCTTGGTCACCAGTTAGTGCAAAAGTCTGGGAAAGCTTCAGACAGAGGAGATACTGGGGGTGAACTTTGAGTCTTCAATAGTCCACAGGAAGTCCAGTCTCAAGCTCTCTGCCTGACACCAGTGGATCAGAATCTACGCAAGGTTCTCAGCTACTGCTCATGTCTTGATGACCATGTGCCAACCCTTCAATTAGATGATTTATTCTATAAGATTGTTTTGAGACCATCTTGGTAGTTTGCAAACTAGCGTGACCTTAACTCACAGGTAGATCCCTGCTTCGGTGTCCTAAGTACTGGGATTAGTCATGTATCTTCAAACCTGTATTGTAGTTTTCTTTTTTGTTGTTGTTGTTTTACATTCTATATCATAACTTTCCTAAGACATTAATGTCTTCATTATAATTTTAATGATTGTATAACTTAGTATGCAGATGTACTATATCAATACTTCTTTTATCATAAGAAGGTACAATATTTTTCAGCTTATCACTTAATATAAGCAGTTCATGAGTTCACATTTTGTTTATATTATTTTGAATGTTATTTCACATCTTATTTTGAGGAATGAAGGACAGTGTGCTGAAGTTATTATCCAGGAATAGAATATGTATAAATTTTTTGATGGATACCTACTATATTGCCAAATGGCTTTTTCTTTAAATTAGGCCAATTGATACAGCCATTATCAATAAATGAATATTGAATTTTCAACACCTTTTACAGCTGTGGATATCAATCTGCACTAATTTAGTAGATGAAAAATAATCTACCTAATTTATATAATTGTGTTTACTTTTTCTTTATTTACACTATATTTAACATGCTGAGGAAAAAATTTTCTAGATTTAGGCTATCACATAAATGGTAATCATATCTACTGCAATACCATTGCTTAGAAGTTGCTGCTGTTAGTATTTATAAGTGTCTCTATTTTTTTGTAGGTGGGCTGAACTGTATAAGAAAGTAGATGTGTAAGCCAAAGAGAGCAAACTGGCTAAAAACCAATAATTATCCATAGTTTTTGTTTTGTTTTTTTTTTTAAGTACACGGATGTCCTCTGTCAATGATGAACTGTAACTTGGCAGTTTAAATAACTCTTTATTCCCCGAGTGCTTTGGTTACAGTGTTCAATATAGAAAAATTTCAGCAAACTAGGAAAGAGTGAATTATTACATCAAATTTTCCAACACCCATCTTTCCAACACACATAAATATATATCTACATCAACCTGTATGCTAACATTTCTATAGACATTTACTATATATATGTATATATATACATATATATACATATATATAATTAACTACATAATTCTATGAGTAAATTGAGTAAATACACTACAGAAAGTAAAATAATTTATATAAAATAGGGATCTACCAACAATTTTCCAAACATTTTGTGAAATAGTATCTGGGATTTCTTTAAATAAGAGTAACGTTTTCAATTTACTTGATTTCTTGAAGTATAAAGTGTATTGCTTTAGGAAGTGTTAAAGTTTCACAGTAGATAGACCAGTCCTCCCTATCTTTCTTCTTCTTCATTTCCTTTCTCCATTCTATTATTGCTTCTCTTTCTCTTTTGTGAAATAAAAATGTATGAACTGGTGGTGCACCCATTTAATTTCAGTACTTAGAATGCAGAAACAGGCATATATCTGTGAGTTTATGCCACCCTGGTTTGCATAGCAAGCTACAGACTACCAGGACACAAACTGAGACCCTGTCTCAAAGAGAAAAATGATATATTTTACATTGTAAGTAAGTTAAACCTATGCTTACATTATTAAAACATTATGTGTAATGTAGAAATGTAACAACCATGAATGATGACATTCTCATTTGTGTTTAACGTGCCTAGAGGGAATATTAACTGAGGTGGGTAACTCTAGGAAGTAAGGGGAGGTGGACAATTAAAAAGGATTTTTCACATATTGTTTTATATGCTTGTTAAATAATATAAAGTATTTATTTCCTAGGGATCTCAAAGTGTTTTATTTATACCTGTTTGACCAACTGGTGCATGAACACAAAAATTAATAGACTGTTACCCAATATTACATCTACTCATTTAGTTTTGTTCTCCTTTAAGTTATGTGTATTCCTAAAGTAAACATAGCAGGTCTATGTCCCATTTGTAAAATGTATTTATTATACATAGCACCAATACTTTTGTGAATGGTGTTGTACTATGCATTTATATGTCTTTGTACTAGATTTTATATTTGTGGTTAGTAAATGTGTATGAAAACCACAGTAACTTCCAAAGCACTTGAATAAACTGGAATGTATATTACCATGGAATAAAAGACCTCATTAATCTATAGCTAAGGCAGTAGTTGGTACTATAAAAATTTATTTCTGCAAACAGAGATCAATGTTTAGCTACATCTCTATTCATCATATTCTGACCACCCCTAAGTTTTACTAGGCATAAATAAGAATATAGGTAGATGTTACTTGAATAACAAATTTTAAAAGACATAGAACATTAGAAAAAAGTACAATGGATCTCAAAAAAGATTTTAGCTGTTGAAAAATATGAATCTTTTATGAAGTTAAAACATGGGACTAGGGAAATAGCTCACTTGGTAGTATGTCTGCAGTAAAAGCTTGATGGCTACGTTTAATCTTTAGAACGCAAGTAAAAATACAGCTATGGTATCATGTATCTATAATCCCAGTGTTAGGGAAACAGAAGTAGGTAGGCCCAAAAAGCTGAATGGCCAGTCATCCTTCAGTGAATTATAGGACCCAGCAAGAGACACTTTTTCAAAAGTAAGGTTGACTGATCCTAAAGAATGACCTCCATAATTATCCTCAGACCTCTGCAATCATGTAAACACACAAACTCACACATGCGTGTGTGCATGCACGCACACACCACATATATGTATACCCATACTAAAAGTTTTACACCCATGTACACATTAAATGACTGTACAAGCCATAAGTTTGTAGCAAATATTTTAGAGGAGAGTAGTTAAAATGAATATAATAAAACATAAGTGCTCTGAAAATGTTAAGCTTTAATTAATCAATTAATTAATTAATTTTGATCTGATAATTCCTCATAA
>NW_022196897.1:85949396-85962964 GCF_008632895.1 Mastomys coucha
TCTAGCTATGTTCATAACTTCATCAAGAATGGACTGATGTAGGAAAAAGTCCCCCCATTCTTTTCACATCTTCACTCTCATTCCTCCTGATAATTCATAGCTTTGTTGATTTGAATTTTATTATTATTATCATTAATCATTCTTTATAGTCCAGTCATTATCCCCCTAAAGTTCTACCCTCCAACAGTTCTTGATCCTGTTTCTCCTCTCCAGTCTCCGAAGAAAATGTCCCCACAACACAACCCCACCCCGACCCCTCCAGGCCTCCTGGGGGAACCAGGAGTAAAGCCCTGAGGGCCAGCAGAAAGAATGGAAATATACAACCTGGGAAGGTGGGTGGTGAGGAGACCCTCTAGAATGATTTGAATTTTTAAACATGCATTTTAACCCTATCAACTGAGAGCCTCTTTGTTTATATGGATGTATCTAACTGGCTTGATTTTAATAAGTTATTTCTGTACCTTGTACCAAAAGCCTTGGCTTTTTTTCACTGTTAAAAGAATATAGACTCAATTTCGGCATCCATCGTGAATACACAGAAACACTCTAAGCAGGTGAGGAGCCTACAAGCAGAAAAAAAAAGTACAAAGACTTTATGAGATACAAGCCTTGCTTTTTGATCATGAAAATTGCTGCCTGACTCTTTCACTTTTAAGTAATGGTTTTGTAAAGGGCTTTGATGGCAGGCCATATTCTTTGAGACTGTATTTATACCATTTTGTCATTGACTCTTCTTTTATGCTTTAAAAAGGTAAATGTTACCTAAAGGGATATTCTTTTAAATTGAGTTTTTTATTTCTACTTCTGGAAAAGAAAGCATTATTGAAACTCTAAAAGCTATAAAAACACAATTTAACTGATGAATTTTAGAGTAATTCACTTTCTACTTTTTACATTGTAATTTCTTCACAGATACTGTTAGGTGAGATTATCTCATTGACTTTATAGTAGTATTTCTACTAAATACATTGTAGCAAATTGTCTTTATTTAATACTGTGAAATAATGAATTTATGAATACTTATACTAATTAAATACATAGTTTTTACAATATATATATGCATATATATTTCACATATGTGTTTACATATGTATGTTCATGTCTGCATAGTTTAGATGTGCATATGTATTTTGTATGACATACATCTGTGAATGGACAAACTAACACACACACACAAAACCATTGCTAACAATGGAAAGCTTAACTTATCCACACATAATTCCTTGAACGTTTTCATAATTTTGAAATAGTGTGTGTGCTACTGTATGATACACTGCACAGATCCTTTTTTCATTTGGTGAGTACTTTTATCAGGTTCTGTAGAGACTATTTTATTTTGATTAATGGTAGTAGCTAGGTATATGTAACAGATATAAGTGAAACAATCTTTGTTATTGATATTGTGCCATCATAATGTAATTCCTTTCTCCTTTGCTTTGCTCTTTTCCTTCCAGAGTGCTTGTAACTTTCTAAATTCCTAGTACTAATGGCAGTGCATAGCCGTTACTAAAGTAAGTATATGCACACATTCATTTTTATAAGTTTCTACTTTAAATTGTGTACCAAAAGGGGAGAAGTCCCATATGTATGCTTATTATTGTATCATAAATACTTGTGCATTCACTACATATTCACTACATATTGATCACCTGATTCTGTGAGAGGGAATAGTAAGGGCAGAAGCTAAAGCTCTACAGCCTTTGTTTAAAATTGTGGGCCATGTGCTGTGGTGAAGAGTAAATAACATGGAAATCAGACTGGCTAACCACAACACAACCCTGTCACAAATCAAACAACAGAAAAAATAATCTTGTTCTGTTACTTTTTATTTATACAAACTTATGGAGTATATTTAATCCCTCTGATATCTAGATCCTACATATATGAATTATTCTATTAGGTATAACATATAAGCCATGAGGAATCACTCTATAAAAGATAGTCATCTGGTGATTGGCTTGTCAGATTGGCAGCCACACTAGGCTCTTATCTAGGAAAGGCTAAGGACTTAACACTGAATAAAAGTTTCCTCTTGCATAGCTGTGGAGTCCTTAATACCCCTGTGTCAGGGCCACATTCCTTATATCTTAACCATTCGCCCAACATCAATTTGCGTAGTGTATTTGGGTTTTTGTGTAATTTTGTTTCGTTTACGGGACAAGATCTTTATTATATAACTGATACTAGGCTTAACCTTACAAATCATGTGCCATACCCTTCTGAGTTTTGGAATTAGAAGAATACAGACTTTTACCCTGAATTATAGCTTAATGTCTGAAAGACAACATCTTTCGCTTTTGGAAGGCCACCAGTCTTCCCCCACTTTATTATCTCGATAATACTTTTTTTCATTTAACAAAATGATTTATTCTTTCTTCAATGCAATGTGTCTCTGACCAAACCAACTTGTACAATATGCGCTTTTTATGGCTAGTGAGTTTAATACTGGGATGTCATTACATTTCATGTTTTGAAAGATACATCATACATCACACACACACACACACACACACACACACACACACACATCCTGTGTGTGTGTGTGAGAGAGAGAGACATATCTAATTAACATAAAGACCTTTTTATGTGGAAATTTAGTCACCAATATAACAATAACATTTCAAGGGTACACAGTTAACATAGCACACAGAAAGGAATCAAAGTAAAGCCATCTACATTTTGTGTCAAGTATCTGAATATTTAATAACTATAACACCCATTTTTAAACCAAATAAACTTAATATTTATGTTTTTCAAGTTTTTTAAAGAATAGTATACATCAGGGAATATTTTTATTACTACTGCACAGTCATGTTTGCTAGATTTCAGCTACAGTTGTACCATATTTCATCATCAAAACCTAAATGGAACAGAGAGCCTTATTTTCTTGTTTTATCACTAAGACTACTAATTTATCACAATATTGTGACCTTCCAACAAAACAAATATTACAGAGAATTAAAAATAAAGAAAATGGCAATTTTCCTGGTCCAAAATATAAATAGTTTTGCCCAGTTTATCAAGTTTTGCAAAAACAGTCTGCAGAGCAGTTTATAGTATCTTACTGAGGAGGTGACTCTGGCTTTGTTGTCCCTAATAATGATAATTTATGTGTAATTTCCAAAGCATCAGTCACTCTCTTACAACATTTATAATGGCATGTGTAGAGGCAGATACATTGATGTATGATCCCATTTTGGGGATATATACAAAGGTATCAATGGAGGCAGGTATATCTAGGTAGAAATGGCCTTTGGTCTGACACATGAAAGTTAATGCTAATACTAAGAAATCAGTCTTGGTTTTAATAAGGAAGGTGTATCTATGGTCATACATCTTAATTTAAATATTTGTATAATTTGCAGCCTAAAACTTTCTGAAATTATATATTTTTCTAGTAGTAGTAGGAACTGATAATTTTCCTCATGGGTATAAAATATCACTTCTATCAGTAACTATTATTATTAAAATATTATGTATTGCTTCTAGCTTTTTGCTTAAAATAATGATTTCTAGTAATCTTTTAAGCTCAAAGATTCTAGGAACTGTATATCACTGTCAAAGAAGAAAGCCACAAATTTATCAACTGTCTTTATTTTATTCACAGACAATTTCTTCAAATGAAAAATAAACATTACCTTTCATTACATTTTTTAATATTTAAAACTTTCACACTATCTTCCCCAAAACCTAAATTGTCTTTGAGTGAAGTTAGAATCCTTAGAGTACCAGAGACTATAATTCATAAGACCAAATAATGGTAACATTTTAAGTATTGCAATGAAATTTTTTGAGGTTTCATATTAGATCCAGTCATTATTTATATACACTACTGTGTCCTCATTGCTTTGACTTTTTCTTTCTCCATTTTTGTTACTATGCTGTGAATTTGGGTCTTGCTTCACAAATGCCTTGTTATATTTCTTTTATTTAAAATTGAATTTTATATATTTGGAATATGGTTTCCCTTCTTATATTCCCGCCAGTTTACTCTCCACCTCCTCTCTCATCCTGATTTACTCTCATTTTGTTTCTTGTTAGAAAACAAAGAGGCATCTATGGGGTAATAATAAAATATACTAAGATAAGCCATCAAAATGGAAAACAACTAAAAACCAGAGGGAAAATAGCCCAGGAAAACACATGAGAAATAAATATAGACTCAGAATTTCACTCCTTTGTACTCTCAGGAATCATATAAAAATACAAAACCAGACTTCATGTAAACAAAGGACTTGTAGAGTAAATATTGGTTAATTAAAAATAAAAATTAGCTAGGCAGTGGTGGCACACGCCTTTAATCCCAGCACTTGGGAGGCAGAGGCAGGTAGATTTCTGAGTTCGAGGCCAGCCTGGTCTACAGAGTGAGTTCCAGGACAGCCAAGGCTACACAGAGAAACCCTGTCTCAAGAAAAATAAATAAATAAATAAATAAATCATAAAAATTTTAAAAATTAAAAAAATTAAAATTAATTTAATAAAAATTAGAGACAAAAAGAAGACATATTATAAAACATATTATAAGACATATTATAAGACAAAGAAATTTCAAAACAATCTATTGAGTTTGTTTTTGGTTGGCTTACACATAAGAGTAATTTGTTTCCCCAGTGATATTTTCTTGGGGAAAATTAAGTTTTCATTTGCAAAATGTTATCTATCAATTAGAGATTGCTTTTAGATTTGGAATGGAGGTATCAATCTGGTGCAGATCCATTGGGCCCTATGCTTGGTGTCTCTGTCTTTCTGAGTTCCTATGTGCTTCTAAATGCACCCTGCTGTGTTTAGGCCTTTTTATACATTATAAAAGTTGTTTTATTTTTGCTTGTGAGTCTGACCTTTAATGACTAGCCATCTCAGCAACCTTTCTATGGAAGAGTTAGGAAGATTGAAGAAGATGGCAACCCTGTGAGAAGACCAACAGTATCAAGTCACTCTGACCTCTGGGATCTTCTAGAGAGTAACCACCAACCAAAGAGCATACATGAACTGGTCTGTGGCCCCGGCACAGATGTAGCAGAGGACTGCTTTGTCTGGCCTCGGTGAGAGAAAAATTTGCCTAATCCTGTAGAGACTCGATTCCCCTGGGAAAGGGGATGATGAGATTGGGGGCAGGGAGGTGGTGGGGGTAAAAGGGGATGGGTCTGGGGAGCACCCTCTTAGAGGCAAAGGGGAACGGAGATGGCTTGGAAAACTCTTGGAGGAGGATCAGAAATGGGGAAACATTTGGAATGTAAATAAATAAAACAATTAATAAAAAAGTGGTTTTATCTTTCTCCTTGTGAAAGATGAAAAGTATTCTTACTGTGAAAATGAGGACAATAACTGACTCATCCATAATAACTTTGTAATACTGCGGCTTTAAGAAATTTCCAGCAGCTATGGAAGACATATGCAGAGACCCAGAGTCAAACATTAGAAAGAACTCGGGATTCTTGTGAAAGATTTGGGGTAAAGATTGAGGGACTCAGAGGGCATAGAGACTCTACAGAAGGATGTGGGCTGGACTTACCCACGTCCATTCCCGTGTGACCTTCACATACGCAGCAGATGTACAGCCTTGTCTTCATGGGGGTACATCAACAACAGAAGCAGGGGTGGCCACTGAAGTTTTTGCCAGCCTATGGATCCCATTCCCCTAACTAGGCTCAACTTGTCTCTTTTCAGTGCAAGAGAATATGCCTAGTTCTGCAGTAACTTGATGTGCCAGGGTAGGTTGGTACCCAGAGGGAGGAGTCTCCCCACTCTCAGAGGAAAAGGAGAGGGGAAGTGTCTGTGTGAGTGGGGGACTGGGAATAGAGGCTGTGCTCTGACTGGGTGTAAGATAAATAAATAAATAAATAAATAAATAAATAAATAAATAAATGAAAAAGAAAAGATTCTCAATTTAAATATATATGTATATAAATATATATATACATATATATGCACACAATACATGCACACACCTATAAATATACATATATATATATATATATTTGAAACAGAAATATTAAGGTTGAATAATAGAAAATCTTCTTCTCCCTCTGATTTTATTTCAATCTCCTCCATTCTTCCAGTATTTAGCAGCAGTTTGAGGAAACAAACTCGAGGTTTTTGCGACTTGCATACTTTTGGCGATACTTCCATAGTGATCATTCTTGTGGACAAGAGATTCTTTTTCAGTCAGTCAGAATAACTGAATCACAGACATTTAGAAGCAACATTAGAGATGATAAGTTAATAGAGAAAGGTGGAAAGATTAAACAGTGTAACGGACAAAAAGGACAGAAACACTTTCAGAGCATCTTGTAATTTATGTCTTTTCTGTGACCCAGGACAGTAAAGATCAACACTGGAACCTTACTAGGACTATAACAAGGACAGTTTACATGTCTGAGAGTTCAGCATACAACCACCCTGTAGACAACCTCCCTAACATTTTTTTTTAATTCAGGAATTGTTAGCAACCTAAGTTTTAGAACAAATAAGTTCTGCAAGAGAATAGGAGATGACTAGATTGGATCGAGTCAGATATTTGTGTTCCCTAGAGTTCTTTATGTTTTGAGAAACAACCTCCTTCTCCCAAGAACAGTTCTTGTTGAGACGAACAAAGTTTGTGTTATGTTTTACAGTGATCTGTTTTTCCTTCTCACCACTGAAGGCACAGGGATCCTTTCACTGGAATTCTCCCTCATGACCAGACGAGGTGCTTCAACACAAAACACAAGTTAGACAAAATGACTGAGTTTTCCTGGAAATCTCTCTCTCTCTCTCTCTCTCTCTCTCTCTCTCTCTCTCTCTCTCTCTCTCTCTCTCTCTCTCTCTCTCTCTCTCTCAGAGACATGCACACTGAGCCTCCAGGAATCTATCAGTTACAATTTAGGTTTTCTTACTTAGGAAAAATGCTACCTGTGCATTTCTCACAGTAAATTGTGATTACCTGTAATTCACCCATCAATCTCTCTAGCTTGATAGTTGGTAGGATTCCTTGTTCAGGGGCTAACTTATTACTATAAGTGATTGTTGATATTCCAATTAATTAGGCTTTGCTTTGAAGTTGAAGTAGTGACTTGAAAGCTTTTTACATATGCAGGTAACTGAAAATGTGAGAGTCTGGACATATTAGTCAAATAGGGTACTGCCAAGAAAAGCCTATATGGGTTACTTTAAACATAGCTAGAGCAAAGCAATATTCCCTACAAATAAAATAGATTTCCACCCAGATTATTAGATATAGAAACATGTCTTCTTGGTTATCTTCTATTGTATTTTGAAAGAAGAGAATTTTTCTAAGGAAGGAAATTTCATTTAAGTGACCAATGAATTAAATAGTTATCAAATGCCTTCTTTATTATACACACAGAGAAGAGCATACCTGCACATACATGTGCACCCACATGTAAGTAACCCATAGGCAAGTGCTCCTATATACATAAAAATGCATAAAAAAACACATACCAGATTTGACAGAAAATTGAATATATCATCATCATCACATTAATTTTTATCAACATCCACGTTTTATTTTGTGTATTTGGTTGGGTGTGTATGTGTGTTTGTGTATGTGTGTGTGTGTGATTTTGTGTTTCCTTGTATTTTTAAATTTTAAATTTTGTTAAGTAACGTATTACTTTTCCTCTGTTCTCAATTTTAAAGTACTTGATACAGAGTTATTTCAGAATATTTTATTATTATGTAAATTTCTTTGTTGTTAATGTTATTCATGACTATGACTATAATGTATTCTAATTATTCTTATCCCTCTTTTTCTCTCTCATATCTTTCAACCTTTCCCTTTCTCTCTTGAAATCACTGAAATTTGAGAGAACCTATGATGAGGTATATTAAGACAGTATGATCTTAATGTATCCTTCCAGAAAGAATGATGTTATAAAAATAACAGTTTTGTAAGGACTATAATTTGCTAAGGACATTTAAATGAACAGAAGTTTGAACAATATGCTGTTTGTAATCAGCAATCATCTATGCAGCCTGTCCTAAAGTGTTACAGTCAAGGGTCTGCCAAATTGCACTTACTGTGTATTGTTTCCAGAAGGAAATATAAAAAAAGCCTTATATGATGTACATGCCAATCTTCAAATATGATGAGAACTGTTCAGAGTCAAATACTCAGTACAACTTTTCTACTGCTGCAACAAAAGTTCTGAAGTAAATTAAACTATAATAACAGCTAAATTTGGCACACACTTTTGTATTTTCCATCCATGATAGTTAGCGCTTGCTGTGCTGCAGTTTGTGGAGAGGCCACAAATCCTTGTAGGAACACAAGACAAGGTACACATCACTCATCATGACAAGCAATACACAAAAAGAGGAGGAATGGAATATGTCTCCTCCAAAGGAACACCTATTATGAGTAGAAGACCTTATATTGGGCTCTCTCAATTAAAAATTTCATCATTTCTTAGTAAAGCAGTATGGTCAGTGGCTGTGGGCCATGCTTTTAAGAATTCCATACAGGTATCTTTAGGGAACACATGTCCAAACCATAGCAAATATAGTTATGATACATTGCTTAAGAGAAGATTCACATCATACTTTATTTTAATTTTAATACTTACAAAATGGGTTTATAGTAATCTTAACCATATAATTGCTGGACCATCATTTTTCTCATACTTAGTTCTTATCACAGTTCTTAATTAAAGTAAAACTTCATGAGATTGAAAAACACTGATAAATTACATTAGAATAGATTCTATTTGTAATCCATTAGAATTTCTTTTCTATGTCTCATGAAACTCAATCTATTTAATTAATGCAATTAATAATAATAATAATAAATATAATACAAATAAAATTTGTAGGTGGGTGTGGTGGCTCAGGACTTTAATACCAGCTCTTGGGAGGCAGACCAAGTGGATCTCTTCATTTGAGGCCAGCCTGGTCTAAGAGCAAGTTCATAACTAAAAATGTGATATATGTTTCAAAACCAACAAAATAATATTTCAGTATGCCTCTTTGATGTGCAAGTAATGCTATTGCTCTATACACATATGGACATGCATGTTTATACTACGGCACCTACCATAGTCTTTACCATTCATATTAATTCTGTTACTTTTCACAGCATGCTTATAGAGGTCATGCAAATGCTTTTAGGAGTTAGTGCCTTCTACCATGAACAACCTGGGGGTGGAACCAGACCATCAAGAAGCAGATACATTTAACAGCTGAGTCATCTCCCTGGCCCATCATAACTGCTTTTGCTGTTACTGCTGTATACCGATGAATTTTCTATTGTTATGAGTGAATACCTGAGAGAACAATTTAAAGAAGGAAGAACTTATTTTGTTCAGTGTTTCAGATGGCTCAGTCTATGGAGGTTTCACCTTATATACTCAGGCAAAACAAAATAAAACAAAAACAAAAAACATCATGGCAAAATGTCTGAAGGGGTCTATTTTCCTTATACTATGTATGGCATAGAAAGCAAGAAGGAACTGGACCACGAGAGTATCAATTATTCTTAACTTCTCCCACCATGTAAAGGAAGACCCACCCCATAAAGTTTACAGAGGCTTTAGAGCATAACACGACCAATTACAAACCAAATACAAAATGCATGAGCCTGTGTGTGGTCAAAAACTATACTATTACTTTCTCTCAACATCATATATATATGTATATATATATACATATATACACACACACAAATATATATATATGTATATATATATACATAGAAAGAGAGAGAGAGAGAGAGAGAGAGAGGGAGGGAGGGAGGGAGGGAGGGAGAGGGAAAGAGAGAGAAATACTGAGTTATATATTGTTCTATATTTGCCTGTAAAGCAGAACTTTCAGAAATATTATTTTATGTGAGAATCATCTATGTAGCAAATTTGTGGGCATATCTGTGAAAAGGATTCTAAATGAGTTAGGTGATTTGGAAATATCTACTCTTAGGATAAGTGGTACTATTCCATGGACACAACCTTGGACTAGATTTACCAAGAGAAAGGGAAATGAGTCCAAGCAGCCTTCATGTTTCTGTATTTCATGGCTGCAGATCCCACATGTCTGCTTCAAGCTCCTTCTATGGCATTGGAAAAGACAGACTTTTCCAATGTCAAAATTTTGTGAAATGAAGTACTTTCTACCCAAAGTTCCTTCTGCCAGGTATTATGTCACAGTACTGACAAAACTAACTAATTAATTATGATTCATAATTATAATATTGGGGTTTACAAATCCTTAATTCATTGACCAAAATTACCTGATTAATAAAGACTAACTCTTTGGTTAGAATGCATTTCAATCAAGTATCTGAACTTGAGTTTTCTCATAATATTCTATAAACATTGAATCTTGCATCCTTTAACTTATCGAGCAGCAAGCTAACAAAATCATTCCTAGCAACAATCTTACTTTCTTACAGAAATGGACAAGTTGTTTTTTTTCTTAAATCCGTTTATTTGGATTGTTCTAGTCCAGGGCTGATATTATGAAATCGCAGATAAGGAACAGGCCTTTATTTCATCTCTCTGATGTGTTCTCAGAGAGGCAACTCTATATGTACTTGACCTTTTCAAGGTGCAGCAGTTTGATTGGATGGCTGCCTCTGTTATCACCTTTTACAGCTTCTACTTTATGTGAGAAATCAGGGTGGATTGGGGAGCCAATCAAATATAGAATATTGAAAAGGTTACAGCAGTGCTGCAGCCTACAAGCATTCCCTGACTGCAATGGTTATTAACATTCAGGTGCCTCATTCCAGTGACAAAGATTGTAATAAGAACAGATGAGGCCAAGGTGTGAATTTTATCCTTTTGACAATGATCAGGTAGGAAGTGGTTGAATCTGGAGGTCTGCATCTCCCCTTCTCTTGTTACTGAACAGCCTGTTAATAATCATGTGAACTGACTTTAGGGTCATGAATGGGGGCCACGTTGACATAAATCAGTCCTAAGGGTGCATCTTCTTGTACACTGCTATGGGCCACACTTTACTATTATAATTGCCTTTTCCTGTGCTTTCTCTCCCTTGTCCTATTTCTGCATGGCATTTAAAAATGAAATTGGCTTTTGAAATACTGGCTCCTTTTTTTTTCCCATTAGAATGCAGGCTTTCTAAAAGAGTCAACCAGAAATGCCATGAAGTGGTTGGTAAAAGAATATCTTAAAGTCTTATTAAATATGTAATAAACCTCACTATAGAAAGCAATGAAGGATATTAAATTCAAATGGCACAGGTATCATCTCATACATGAAGTCTAATTTCTATTACCTGAAAAATACTGTATTTATTAATTTTTTAAAAAATCATAATACTAGGGATATTTTTATATTGTACTTCGTTAAAAGAATTGCATGAAGTTTTATTGATTTGATTGATTTTCTAGACTTCAGTATCTCATATTTAAAAATGCTTTGCAAAATGCCAGAGATCAACATTACTTCGGCAATTTACATTATGCTGATACTTTTTTAAGTCCTTGTTAAAAGAACCTGAGAAAACACATATGTTTGAGGCATGGCATATTAGCCTATGCATATATTCTAACTGATGACACTTTTAAAATACCACATTAAAGCAAAAAACTATCAACTATTTTAAAATATTTTAGACAGTTCAATGAAACCAAACTACAGTGTTCTGCATTTTCCCATGTAACAAAATAATTCTCTGAATTCCTAATAAAATACATGTTTCTGATTAAATTCTAAATGCAATGTATCTTTCATCTGTCATCCATTTATAGCGACTTTGGGGGAAAAGTTTATTTTCTTGTAGCTTAATTAAAGGTCAGTTTAGACTTTTTTCTTTTCAATACTTTCTGAGGTTGTCTAACCACTATAAATGTATGAATGCCCCCACTGCTGTGCCTTAACACCTGCTGCTCTGAGTTCAGATCTTCATTGTTGTCATCGCCTCATAGCTGGGAATCTTCTCTGAAATCCAGGGCATCCCAGCAGGTAGAAGGTACACAGGATTGTGCAAGCAACTCTAAAGCTGAACAACTGCTTGCTAGAGTTATGATCATAAAATAAAATGAAAAAATAGCAATCTTTAAATAAAAATGTTTCACCTTCAGAAGTCCTAACAAGAAACAAGAATAATACCTTTGGGTTCTCTCCTGTGATATTGAAAACTCCAACTAACTCACTAAATTCATGAAGGTGCCTTCTATGCCTTGTTCTAATAGAACATTTTCCATCTAATTCTATTTCTTCAAAATTGAGGTAGGGTGTTTAGTGATATGTACACATACTTAAATGCTTAAGGGTGATACTGTGAACACAGCATTCATGGTTATGATATAAATATTCTGAATACTTAATACTGGACTCTGAAATGATATTAGAAATAATCATATCTGGTGTCTTTGTCCTGTTGATGTTAACTTTATCTTCTTGGATGAAAGTGTTTTACCTTCTTTTGTGGATCATATAATAAAACAAAACATTCTTTATGGTCTGTGTTTCACTTTTAATCAACTTAAACATCTCAAACTGGTTGAAAAAAATGTACTGGACCATGAGGTCATTGAGCCATAGCATTACTGGATTTCTTGTTCCCTTTCAAAACTGTTCTTAGAATTTTGTATACTCTCTCTCTCCAAATCTTAGCAATATTTATTCTGTGTTTATTTCAGTCTCTAGCAAGACTTTTCCATCTAACATCAAGAGATTGTATCCAGATATTCATCATTATGACTGAGGTATAACATATGCTAAAGGAGAAAGGATTTATTTTACTCATAGTTTCAATGTGTCCATGATTACTTGTTCCATTGACTATAGTGAAGCATAACATCATCAGAGCAGGATCATATGAAGAAGGAAGCTATTTATTTCCTGAAAGAAAAAAGGAAAGAAAGAAAGAAAGAGAGGAAGAGAGAAAGAAAAAGGAGAGTAAGAGAGGGGGAAATTTGAGACACTGAACAATATCTAAGTGCCTGCTTTCTCCTATTAGGGTCCTATCTAAAATGTTTGGGACTTCCCAAAATAGAACAATTACCTATGACCAAGCATTCAGCATACAGGCAATAGTGGCATTTTGCATTTAATTCATAGCAGACATCTACTAGATACATAAGAATATTATAGTAAAAATCACAAATTAGAAGACTTTGGAGTGATTCCTCAGAAACCTGTCTTATTGTTTGGAGGTGATGGTAAATTTAAGAGGTCAGGCCTTAGGAAGGTCATTAGGTTACTGGGAGTCTGCACCTGCACTGAACATCAAAACCATGGACCTTTCTCTCTCATTTTGTTTCTTAGCTTCCAGGAACTTGGACCTTCCTTTCTCTTCTTGCTTCTCATTTGCCATTGTATAAACAAGCCTTCTTTTTCACTTGTTCATATCAAAATACTCTGAGATGTCACAGATCCAAAGCAATTAAGTCAAACAAACATGAATTGAAACCTCTATGAGACAATATTTGTCTTTCTTTTAAGCTGTTTAGCTCAGGATTTAATGTTATAAGAATATAGAGCTGATGACTGGGTGGTGGTGGCACACACCTTTAATCCCAGCACTTGGGAGGCAGAAGCATGCAGATTTCTGAGTTCGAGGCCAGCCTGGTCTACAGAGTGAGTTCCAGGACAGCCAGGTATACACTG
>NW_022196897.1:85962974-85988351 GCF_008632895.1 Mastomys coucha
AAAAAAAAAAAAAAGGAAAAAAACAGAATATAGAGCTCACTTATAAATCACTCTGACAGAAATAACAAGCTATGACCATTGTGGTTTAGCTTTGGTTCAAGACCCTCTTCACAAGTTATTTCAAGAGTCATCATTGAAAAGGCCTATATTCTTTGGTTAATGGTTTCATCCCTGGGAGCTCTGAGGGTACTAGTTAATTCATATTGTCCTAATGTGCTGCAAATTGTCCAAAGAGCACACATGTTGGGACTCATGGCTCCAGAAGCATATGTATAGCAGAGGATGGCCTAGTCAGTCATCAATGGGAGGAGAGGCCCTGGGTCCTGTGAAGGTTCTATGCCCCAGTGTAGGGGAATGCCAGGGTCAGGAAGTGGGAAAGGGTGAGTTGGAGGAGCAGGGGGAGGGGGGAGGAAACAGGGTTTTTTTTTTTTTTTTTTTTTTTTTTTTCAAGACGGGTAACCAGGAGAGGAGATATCATTTGAAATGTGAATAAAGAAAATACCTAATAAAAAAAAGGCCTATATTCTTTCAATTTGCATTGTATAATTAAGCTAAGAAAGTACAATGTGCTGGCCTGAATAGTGTGTAGCTACCTCTTTTGAGATGTCTTTGGCCAAACCCCAGAGAGACTTTTAATAAGGTACCTTGCATGAACAAATGTATTTTTCAGATCTGTTTGTGAGTGAGTTAATGACTTGAATATTGAAGATTACCATAGATAACCCTAAAAATTCATTGTAACAAAAACTCTTACTTAAAGGGAAGCCTGTAGGTCTCATGTTAAGCAAAAGAACGGGATTCTCAAAAATGCTCACTAGGCACAATGATGCCATGGCTGAAAGTACTGTGAGCTACGTAATGGGAGTGGACTCTAGAGAAGAAAGAATAAAATTAGCAAATTTCTCTTTACAACTATAGAAACATCTAGTCCAATGAACAACTCAATTTTTAGCACACTGAAACTTACTGTGGAATTTTGGTCCTTCAGAAATTTAAAGTGTTAAGCAATAAAAATGTCTATAATTAATTAAAGCAATAATTAGAAGTTAATAGATGATTCTCCCCAAAGAATATTACTCAGAAATAAATATCTTCTGAATTTGGGCAGAATTAGATGTATTTTGACTGCATGATAAAATGTCTCTTAACTACATATGATTTTAGAACATAATAAATTATAAATCCCTTGAGAGTTGATACTGTGTCCTAATCTGTTTCACCCTATAAAGCAACCTAAGCTATGATGATGCATACCCAAATGCTTATTAAATGCATATTGAATTGAGCTTTTGGAGCATCAGGTAATTACATGCAATGAAACTGACAGGATTCTTTATGGTTTATTTTTAATATTATGATAAACATGAGAGGAATGCAGAAAATGAAACATAAAAATTGAAACAAGCAGCCACAAGTGAATGGTGAAGCACACAGAAGTGAGTTTTGAAGAAAAGACTACAACGTGAACGTACATGGGCCACAATCGAATGTAATCTGGTTTTCAGGGCTATGTAAGCATCTTGGTGATTATTCACAGACAATAGTACCACATAAAGTTAAATTTAGATAAAAAGCAAAGAAAATAACAACTTGAAAGTAGCTGGCAAAGAACTAATTATTTCAGTGTTTTTCAACTGTATGTTCTTATTTTGAAGCTTAGATCTCAGAGACTCCCATACAGACAATCTCCAGAAAGACCAATGGAATTAATATACATTTTAATAAATGTCCCTGAAGATTTGATCCCAGTGAAAAATGGATATCTTGTGTGTTACATTGCTAAAACAAAAACGGATACTCCAATGAAGGAATGTGAAAAATTGAAACATAGAAATGAGAGAGCATGAAACAGAGAGGAATGGTAGTCTCAGTGACTCACAAAATTTATAAACATACTGGGCAAGTTGGGGTAAATAACAAAAGGAACAAAATGAAACAAACCAAAACAACAAATTATTGTATTATGTCATTTGGCTTCTCTATTGATGTTCAAATTCATCCTTCTAATCCCAACATGATAAAATTAAGGTATAAGATATAAGCACCTTTTTAATCAAGAAAGCAAAGTTAAAATCTTTGCTGATGGTCTGGCATATTGACTGTTCTGTTAGCTTGTTAGGAATTCAGAACATCAGGCCACATCTAAAAAATAATCAACTGTATTTACTATCTTAGTTAGGGTTTTACTGATGAGAAGAGACTCAATGACAAAGGCAACTCTTATAAAGGACAGCACTTAATTTGGGCTGGTGTTCAGGTTCAGAGATCCAGTCCATTATCATCAAAGTGGGAGCATGGCAGTTTACAGGCAGGCCACAGTGCTGAAGGAGCCAAAACTTGCACATCATCCTTGAAAGGAGGCCAGGAGCCAACTGTCTTCAGGTGACTAGAAGTGTATCAAAGTCCATCTCCACAGTGGCACACTTCCTCCAGCAAGACCACAACTTTTCCAACAAGGCCACACCTATTCCAACAAGGCAACACTTAATAGGGCTACTCCCTAGGCCAAGCATATTCAAACCACCACACTTACATTTTTTTTCTTATTTGCCAGTAATGTACACACAAAAAAAATATTGAGCAAAGATGATAAAAAGTCATACCAACAATCTTCATTATTCAAGTTATTTGGCTTGTCAGCCATGGTTCTGACACTTGATGGGGCCAAAAATCAAATCTATAAAAAATACAGATTTGACAACTCTTATTAAAAATTTATTAGGATGAAAAATGTTAAATATTAAGCACAATGCATTAGATGTTGTAAAAAATGCAGAATAATTTCAAATGATACACTTCGTGTTCCAATTATACTGACATCAGGTCAGAATGCATGAGTTAGATGTCTAAACATTTCTAAGAGCTTTTTTTCTTATGTTGATTTCTTCATGATGGCTAGTATCTGCAAAATAAAGTAGACCTTCCTCTGTTAGTCACTCACATATGGTAAAGTACAGTTTTGAGCACATCTCATATAACCTTTGTTTATTTTACATGTTTTTAACTTTGAAATTTTTATAAAGCTGATTTTGTTTCACAAAAATAAAAATGGCATAATGGTCTAGTGGCATGCCATTGGGCTTTGCTATAATAAAGACTATGTACCTCTGGGAATCTATGTGCCCCAAATCTCACCTCTTCTATACTGTGTAGGTGGAGGTGTTGTGAAGGATTGTTTTGTGGTCATATGATCTAACATCATCCTAGAACATAGCCAGAATACTTGTTGGTCTGTGAGTCACACCTAAAACCTGTTAGCTACCTCGAATGTGCTTTGTGTTCATCTCTAGGTGGCTCTGACCCACAGGAAATGACTATCACCTTGATGAAAAGCTATTAAGTAGAATAAACCTCTTAGCTTAATAATTTTGTAAAATAGTTAAGTTATTCATAGGTCCATTGAGTTCTGTGGAAGTCTGTTTTAAGTATTTTCATATGAGATAAGAAGGTATGCTGTAGAAAATATATTCTATACTAACTCATTTTAACAAGAGATAACATATGAATATGAAGAGAATAAAGTCCTCAATATCAGCATGGTAGTATCATAATAGACAAGACAGCACAATTAAAAAAGAACAGAGTTCAAGATGTCAACACTGCAGAAAGTATTTCAAAAATAATTGCATTGAGAAACCGTAATGGTTTGGAAAGGAATGATTCCCATAGACTTATATATTTGAATAATTACTCCCAAGGGAGTAGCACTGTTTGAAATGGCTAGAAGGATTATGAGGTGGCCTTGTTCAAGGAAGTGTATCATAGATTGCGGGTTTTGAGGATTCAAAAGCCCATGCCAGGCCCAGCCCCCCGACCCCGTCTCTTTCCCAACCTGCTGCCTGCAGATCAGGATGTAGCTCTCTCAGCTACTGCTCCAGCACCATGTGTGCCTCAATGCTTCCCACCATAACAATAATGGACTGAGCTACTAAAACTGTAAGCAAGTTCCCAACTAAATGCTCTATTTTATAAGACTTGGCTCTGGAGGTTCTGGCACATACCTTTAATACCGGCTTTCCGGAGGCAGCAGCAGGCAGATCTTTGTGACTTCAATGGTAGCCTTGTCTACAAGATGGTTCTAGGACATCCAGAGTTGTTGCACAGAAAAACCTTGTCTTGAAAAACGAACAAACAAGACAAAATAAACTCCTTGGTTATCGCGTCTCTTCAGAGTGGTAGAACAGTGACTAAATTAGAAGTCAAAGGCAATAACTTCCAAAGTATAGACGATAGTTTCATTTGAAACAAATATAAAAGTACTGTTCGCAAACTCATAAACCCCTGTAGAGGAATTAGGGGAAGGACTGAAAGAGCTGAAGAAGAGGGCGAACCCATAGGAAGACAAGCCGTCGCAGCTAACTCGGAACTCTGGAAGCTTCCAGAGACTGAAACGCCAATCAGGCAGCATATACAGGCTGGTCTGAGGTCCCCTGCACCTATATAGCAGAGGACTGCCTGGTCTGGACTCAGTGAAAGAAGATGTGTTTAAACCTTGAGAGACTTGAGACCCCAGGGAAGAGGATGCTTGGGGAGGGGGGATGGAATGCGAAATTGTGGGAGTGGAGAACAAGAGAGAGGGCAATGACTGAAATGTAAATAAATAAAATTAAATTTAAAAATAGGAAAAATATTATAAAAGCCCTGAAATACGAATAGCCTTGCCTGTTGAGAAACTCATGGAGAAATTAGTGCTTAAAAGAGTTAAGTATTTCTAACATGGTAATATATTTCAAGGAATAAGGTATAGTCAGTTTATTTATGAAATAAAATTGCTGTTTTGCATGAGGTAAATGGCATGCTTTGGAAGAAAAGCTTTATGAAATGAAAAAAGTAATGGCTGGAAAAATACAAAAATAAATCACAGTGAGGAAAGAGATCCTTAAAAATTAAAAGACAGTGAAAATGTCAAGAAACAATTTATACAGTCAGCTCTGTGTGCTGAGCTATTGGACTTTTTCATATTGGGCTAGAAATATAATACAAATTTGATGTAACAATTGTTCAAAGTAATCTGAGAAGTCTAACTCAGAACACAATAAATGTGAAATATGAGTGTATCAAGATCAAGTGGGAATAGACACATGTTACAGAAATAATGTCTAAAAAGTCATAATAAAACTTAATATACTATGTGGAAGCATATAAAGATAAGACTGACATGAAGATTCTCATTGGGAGTGTACAACATAAAACAGAAACCCCCCTCTCTGGACTACTCAATAGAAATAAAATGCCAGCCTAGAAATGATTGCCCAATGGATACATCGTTGAAAAGAGAACAGGAAAGAGAAAAAATATAGACATTTTGCTTCATGAACACTTTTAACCCATTCAGAAAAAAGACCTTATCAACAAAGTAAAAGGAAATTTGAAACATATAATCTGTATCTATTAAGGAATTTACTCTCCAGACCACACAGAGAGGTGCTAAATGTAAAGATTTAGTTAATTAATTCATAAGAAATTCAGAGATGGATCAAGACATGCAGGACATTTTCCCATAAAAGATATACAATGTATAGTAAATGGGTGGGAGGAGTCAACATCACCAATAACTACTGAAATGCACTTGTAAAGTTAAGTACTATCTCACAGTCCTTAAAGTGTCTACTACTTTAAAAAAAAAGTCACAAACCCACAAATCCAAAAGCATGATATAAATATGTAAATGTTAGATATTAAATATGGCCTTTGCATTGTTGTCACGTAAAACTGAGGATCTTCATTAAGAAGAGTGGTTGAAAACTATTCGAGAAATTAAAAAAACAAAACAACAACAAAAAACAAACAAACAAACAAAACAAAAACAAAAACAGGTTGGGCAGTTCTGGCCTTTAATCCCAGCACTTGGGAGGCAAACAGGTAGATTTCTGAATTCAAGGCCAGCCTGGTCTACAGCCAGGACAGCCAAGGCTATACAGAGAAACCCTATCTGGAAAAATGAAAACAAAAAACAAAAACAAAAACAAACAAAAACAAAAACAGAATGATCAGATGTTCTCACAGTCCTAGTTCTGAGTATGAAAGCACATAAGAACTGAAAAACAAGGTAGAAAGGAATATCCATGTGCTCTGTACATAGCTAATTTGTGTATCAACTGTCCAAAACATAGAGTATATTCATTAAAAGCAATGTTAAATCAAAGTAAAATTTAAGATTTTCCACAATATAGATGGGCATTTAGGATGTTTTACCACTTGAAATATGCCAGTTATAAGAGACATTCAGCAGGGTTTCCCTGAATATAAACTAGTTAAAGTAGTCAAAGTCATACAGAAAAAAAGTACAAACAATAGAGAAATGAAGACGGAGCCATTGTGGAACCTAGACAGAGTTTGGGTGTTAGAGCAATACGTAAATGTTTGAAAAACAGAGTTCAGTATTGGTAACAGGACATGTAAGGACTAAATATTCCTGAAATATGCATTTTAAATGGTCATGATAATTTACACGATAATCTTCACTGATAACTTGATTGGATATAGAATCACCTAGCTCACACCTTTCTGGATGTCTTTGAGGGTATTCCAGAGAGGCTTAACAGAGGAAGGAAGAATCACTCTGAATGTGAGCAGCACCATCCCTGGCCTGGTGTCCTGGACTACATACTAAGTGAAGAGAGAATGAAAATGAGCTGAGCATCAATGTTCATCTCATTTTCCTATGTTTTCTGATTTTTGGATGCAATGGGACAAGCCCTCTCAGAGTCTATCAGCCATGCCTGCCCTACCAAGGTGGACTGCTTACCTTCAAACCGTGTGCCAATATAAACCTTTCATCAGAACACTGAGAAATGCCTGTCACTTGTGAGGAACTGACACCAGACTTAATCTTTAATTCAAACAAAAGAGCAAAATCAGAAGATTGCTTATTGTGTAGAATGCAAAGAAGGCTCTTTTTTTATTTCAAGCATACAATTGGATAAATAAAAATAAAAATTATAAAATAAAGTGTAGGATTTATAACACATTAGAATATTGAAGAAGAAGGAGGGAAAGACTGTGAGGCCCACAGAACCAGGGCACTTAACTTCATAGACAACTGTTCTATAACTTATTGAATGTCTATTTATAGACATTTTCCTCAAAATATAAGTTTATCTGCTCCAAATCATTTTTTCTATTATTGAACACATGTTCTAACCTATTTTTAGACAGCATAGGAAAGAGGGTTGAAAATTACATTTATATTGTCAGAACAAGCAAGAAAAAAAATGAATCTGAAAAATAATTGTGCAACCAGCGTTGTTCTCTAGTAAGCTCACTTACTATTGAACCTTGTATGACTATCAGGAAATTAGGTCATTCAAATGAGTCTTATAGCAAATTGTTACAAAGGAACTTACCACTGCCTTTATTCACCTGCTTCTTACTCCTATCTCACTGTCTCACAGTGCATTTAAAATCAGCCTGCTGATGAATTTTATGTGACAAGCAGTGTCATCTTCAGTGGGAGCTAATAAATCAAGAAGTAAACATTTCTATTAAGGTTCAAGTGGTTTAAATAAATGTATGTATTTAAAGTGTTTGGGGAACTTCTACTTGACATTTGAAACAAAGGAGAATATGATTAATATCTTTATTTTTAAATAATATGCATCTATAGAATAAAAGAGTCTACAATCAAATTATTTCATGTGCTCTGGGCAAGAGTCTAAGAAATTCCTTGGCTAGGATACCAAAGAAAAATGTCAAGAGGAAAGGAATGTAGAGAAATAGTCCCTCAATAACTACTTCTTTATATCTTTCTACTGCTATTTCTCACCTTTTTGATATTTTATTCATATTACTTCTTTTTTTCTGTGTGTATATACTTGCACATATGTGTGTTCCTTGTCATAGATGTGCAGGTAAAAGATGATGGCTGTGGGAGTCAGTTCTCCTTTTCCACTATCTGGATACCAAGAATCAAATTTGGACAATCAGGTATGATGGCAATAGTCACATCAATTAAGCATTCTTGTTGGCCCTCATCATGTTAGTCTAGTACATAGCATAAAATCAAAACACCCAAGTGAGTCTCTTTTGTATGTTACAAATCAGTCTTAACTTTCTAATAAATGCGAATCTCTGTGTAATGTCCTCTTGTCATTCAAGTGCAAAATTCACTGATTTTCTTAGGCCAATTTCTATTTCTCATCACATTCTCATAGAGAATTAAGCATGCATAAATGTGTATCCCTGCGACTCTATTAAGTATTTAATTTTGATACATATAATTTACTGAGAGTATTTCTGCATCAGAAGTATTCTAATTTTTACCCACTCCATCTTTTTATTCAAATGTATAGTGACTTATATTGACTAAATTTAATGTCATACTTTTGGTATTCTCAATGCTTAATATAATGTCCTAGATTTAGTATTTATTAATGTATACTGAATCCAACCATTTATAGAATCTTTGAGTTACTGACATTCTTGACTGTGCATAAATTGTTTTTCTATATTATAATGCATCCAGCAATATGTATTTTCTGTAAAATTCCTTAGTTACAAAAATAATTTAAAAGTATCATGATATCATAGTAATTCCCTGAAAGTATTCATTCCTCCTAAACTAAGCATATGATTAAGTAATATGTCTTCTCTATCCAAAAAATTCAGCCTCTATTAGCCTACAGATATTTTCAAAATCCTTCCTTCAATCTTTAAGGAGCACTCAGATGTTGAGCATCATTACAATACAATGACGTAAGATGGTGATTTCAAGTCAGACGATGATTCCATCAAATTTCAACTACCTGATTTTGATATGTGCCCCTGTGATGTGAATATGTTTACAAAATATTTTGGCTATTTTAATTTAACTCCATCCATTTGTAAAGGGCATTATGGTTCTGCTTGATTAATTGTAAGCATTAGATATAATGTATATACCACTGGATCAGTCACATAGAGTAAATACTCAAATATTTAAAAGAAAATATATGTGTTGCCATCTGATGCTTATCCAAATAATATTTCCTTATAGTGCAAAATTTTACAACCACTCTGGAAATAAGTTAGGCAGTCATACTGGAGACTGGGCATAGATCTTACTCAAGCTCCAGATATATCACTCCAGGGAATATACTCAAAAGATGTTCCACCATTCTAGGACACTTATTCAACTATGTTCATAGCAGAGTTATTCATAGTAGCCAGAAACTGGAAACAACCTAGATAGCCCTCACCTGAAGAATACATAAAGAAATTGTGGTCCATTTACACAATGGAATACTAGCCAGCTATTAAAAACAAAGACATCATGAGTTTTTCAGGCAAATTGATGAAAATAGAAAATATCCTTAGTGAGGTCACTCAGACCCAAAAGGACATATATGATATGTCCTCACTTGTAAATTGATATTAGCTATAAAGTACAGGTTAACCACATTATAATCAAGAGACCTAACAAAGCTAAACAAGAAGGAAGGCCCAAGATAAGATGGTTAAAACTTCCTCAGAAGGGGAGATAGAATAAATACTGGAGGTCACTGGAGGGAGTGTACGGATTGGGGAACAGGGTGGCAAGTGGAGCTTGACAGGGGCTAGAGGATCAGATCTAAGGTGAGCAGAGAAGAGAGAATGGAAATCAGGGATTGAGATAGCAATCACTACCACATGCCAGAGACTTGGTACAGAAGGAAGCCCCTGGGGGGCCTCTGGAGGCTACTCTAGCTGAGACTCCTGGCAGTGGGATATACGGATCTTGAAGTGGCCATATACTATAGCCAGGAAGGACTCCTGGTGGAGGGATATGGACAGCAATCCACCAACAAAAATTTTGACCCAAAGTGTGTCTTGTCTACAAAATATGCAGGGACAAACATAGAGCAGAGACTGGGGGAAGGCCCAACCAATGACTGCCCCAACCGGAGTCCAGTCTCATGGGCAAGGACTAATCTCTAACACTATTAGCATTCTGTTATGCTTGCAGACAGGAGCCTAACATAACTGTCTTCCGAGAGGCTCAACCCATCATCTAAAACAGATGCAGAGACCCACAACCAAACATTAAATAGAACTTGGGAGTCCTATTGAAGTATTGAGGGAAGGATCAAAAGACTCAAAGAGGAGAAGGAATACACAAGAAGTTAAACAGAGTAAACTAACCTGGACCCTTGTGGGCTCCCAGACTGAACTACCAACCAAAGAACAAATACTGACTGGACCAAGGCCCCTACACATATGTAACAGATATGTAGCTTGATTTGATGTGGTTCCCCGAACAACAGGAGTAAGGTGTGTTCCTGAATATGTTGCCTGCCTTCCTACCTGCCTGCCTTTTGTGTCCTGTTTTCCTAACTGGGCTGCCTTGTCTGGCCTTAGTGAGAAAGGATGTTCTTGCACAGCAGTGAATTGATATATCAGGGGTGGGATGGGGGTGGAGGATGAGTGTATGTAAGAGTGAGAAAAGAAGAATATCTGCATGAGGGCATACTGGGAGGAGAGGGTGCCTGATATTGGTATATAAAGTGAATAAATAAATATATACATCCCATATAGAGTTACCCAACCCAGATACTATTATGGATGCCAACAACTGCTTACTGACAGGAGCCTGATATAGCTGACTCCTAAGAGGCTCTGCCAGTGCCTAATACAGAAGTGGATGCTCATAGCCATCCATTAGACTAAGCACATAGTCCCCAAGAAAGGAGCTAGAGTAAGAACACAAGCAGCTAAAGGGGTTTGCAGCTCCATAGGAGGAAAAACAATATGCATCAACCAGTAACCTCAGAGCTCTCAGAGTCTAAACCACCAACCAAAGAGTACACATAGAGGGACCCATGGCTCCAGCCACATATGTAGCAGAGGATGGCCTTATGAGATATCAGTGAGAGGAGAGGCTCTTGATTTTGTGAAGTTTTGATGCCCCAGTGCAGGGGAATACCAGGACAGGCAACCTGGAGCAGGTGGGTTAGTCAGCAGAGAGAAGGAGGATGGGATAGTGAGGTTTTCAGAGGGAATAAAATTTGCAATGTAAATAAAGAAAACATCTTTTAAAAAAAAAGAAAGAAAGGAAAGGAAAAGCAACCTAGCTCCTTCTCAAAACCAGAAACATGCTTGACAGAACCAGTAATAGCCCGTGGCTAGGGCCTTCAGGAGCTGTGGCTTCAGATCTTGAAAACATACCTCTTCCCATCCTAGGTAGCTGTGGTTACTGGTAACAAGGCTGCTCTGTGATGGAGGTGTAATGTTCTTTAAATACTCTGTGCTCCCCTTGAGGAACATTGTTTGATGAGTTTCTCTTTCTGTAACAGTATTCTAGATGCTGCATTTCTTGATAAGCTTGCTTGGCATAAAACAGCTTGTGCAAGACCTCCTGATCTCAACCCTTTTTATCTTTTCTGTAGTTTTTCTTTTTTCTTACCTTCTGTTTCTCTTTCTCAGGACTCTGACACTGAAGAACAACCTGCTGGTCTAGGTCAAAACTTTATTGTTCTGTTTCAATTTATTTGTGCCTCAATTTTGATCAAGTTTCTTGAATAAAGAAATGAAATTTTAGGGCAGAAATGAAAGATTCCATATAGGATGTACATGCTCACAATAGCTTGGATCCCTTAGGGATGACTCCATATAGAACTTTACTCTGACAAATATGAGCTGTATAGAAAATGAAAACAAAGATAAGGAAATATAAAATGTAAATAAGCAAAACATCTAATAAAAATAAAAATAAAATAAAAATTTAAAAAATGTTCATTTATCAGTTTCCTCATGGAATTTATAGAATATAGCTAGAAAATTAAAAGTGAACCAAAAGAACTATGAAATAATAATACAACACGGGTCTTAATTTTACAATATTTTAAAATATAGAATATGTCACTATAAGAGTTCATAGAAAGTAGACAGTTCAGTTTTATAGGTTAAAATTATCTCTTTCTAAGGAAGGTAATGTAAGAATGATGTATGAGATCTGATCTACCCAAGAGATTGACATTAAGAAACAAAGAGGCTACATCCCCCAAAATACTGTGTCAAAGCCAAATGTCACTACTCATAGTACAGTCAACTTTATTCTTTTCAGTCTACTTTGGATATCTGGATTTTATGCATATTGGACTGTACTTCAGACATGTCATTGTTGTATTGGCTGAAGTCCTAGTAATCAATGCAGGTGAATATTACCATGTCCAAATGCCAGAGCATTTACAAGATATTTTCTCAGAGAAATATACTCTTTTAATGTAGGGTTATTGCTTTCTGACTCATGTTCTGATTTAAGTTTTCAAAGGAAAAGATAGTAAAAACAACAAAAGATTAATGGATCACAATTATTTTTCATCTTTCCTAGAATGTTTTCTCATTTCTAAAGGTATAGAAGTCTCCGAGGTCAAAAAAAGTTACATTTGTTCATATTTCAATGGCTAATTAAATACATAAAGTACATGGATTTGCAACAAATGTTCATAAAGATCTTAAGTCTTTGATTTGAGAAAGGTGACCAGTTCATTACTTTTTCAATGGATAATAATTATAAATTCTCTGATAAAAACTTTCAATACTTTCAAGGCTTCTTATGAAATTCTGTCTTGGATATCATTATTCTTGAAATTCTGCCTCAGATATCATTTATTTTGGAAAAAAATGAGGGCAAAATTGGTGCCCTTCCTGACATTTGAAGAGTTAATTCCAATTTTCTTCAAATCATAATATAGAGAAATAAAAATAACACATAAACATAACTGTAAAGGGAAGAGTCTGATGATACAGGGATTAAGAAACTATAGGGATTAAGTGTCTTTCAGTGGCAAACCTGGAAATATGCAAATCATGAAAACATAATATTGAAGAAGTATACAGGATGTTGGAAACTATGGATTAGTAGTTATAAAGAAGAGAAAAGAGGAAGGTAGAGAAGCCCTGAATCAGATTACGCTAGTAAATTAGTCTTCATGAATGTCACACTATGTCAGGAATGTTCTCTGGTTCCTGTACATCATGCTGTTGGATCCCAGTCCTTTTTTTTTTTTTCATTTCTTTAACTGTCACATTTCTATTGAGCCTTTCTCTAACACCATTATTTGTGAGACTCATCCCTCCTCCAACTCCTCCTATTACTTTCCTGAAATTAATTTTTCTTCTTAGAATTTATTGCTACCTGGCATACTATATATTTCACCCATTTTGTTCACTAAAACATAAAAGCTTCCAGAGGCAAACACTTCTACACTTTTGCACAGTTCCATATCTCAAAGCGTAGAGCTATATCTGACACTCTGAAAAGGTAGCAATCCACTTGCTGAAAAAACATTCAATAAGCATTTGAATGACTCACAGAAGGAATAGGAGCAATTAATCTTGATTTTGCCACATGGGAAAATCAAGATTAATACAGATTCAGTCATCTATCCATGGGAATATGGTGGGTAAAATGTGAATAAATTTCCCCAACTTCAATGCTTTTATGCCTTTAGTGTGGCATTATACATTTATTTAAAGTAGAATAAGTTGAATATTTACTTCTATATCAATCCAGCTTCTAACTGGGAAATGAAAAGGACACAGTTATCTAGATTTATTCCTTTATCTTGTTCATGTGAAGGAAACAAGATAATGTGGAGAGCATCAAGGAACAGAGCAGTAAGATGTATAATCTCTATGTTGGAGTAAAAACACAAATATGCTATATTAATATTGTTTTCATTATTATAACAAAATATTTTACAAAGTAACTTATAGAATGAAAGGCTTATTTTAACTCACAATATGAGGATGTACTTCATTTTGTCGGAGAAGTGTAGGCCTAGATTTTCAAAACCTACTTTTATAATGGTTTTCAAATGTTCTGACCTCTGTTTCTAGTCCACCATTCAAAGGTAGGAGAGAAAAGATGGTAAATAGAACAAGGGGATGTGGTTCTCTTAAGGGGGTAGAGTATATATTAACCCAAAAGCTCTGAATACCCAAGATACCATTCATAGACAACATGAAGCTCAAGAAGAAGAAAGACCAAAATGTGGGTGCTTTGGTCCTTCTTAGAAGGGGAAGCAAAATAATCATGGAAACAAATACAAAGTGTGGATCAGAGACTGAAGGAAATGTCACCCAGAGACTGCCCCACCTGGGGATCCATCCAATATATGGGTCACTAAACCCAGACTCTATTGTGGATCCCAACAAGTGCTTGCTGACAGGAGCCTGATGTAGCTCTCCTGAGAGGCTCTATAAGAGTCTGACAAATACAGAGGAGGTTGCTCACAGACAACCATTGAACTGATCATGGGGTCCCCAATGGAGGAGTTAGAAAAAGGACTGAAGGAGCTGAAGGGATTTGCAACCCCATTGAAAGAACAACAATATCAACCAACCAGAGCTCCCAGGGTCTAAACCACCTACCAAGAAGTACACAGAGAGAGACCCATGACTCCTGCCTCATATGTAGCAGAGGATGACCTTGCTGGGCATCAATGGAAGAAAAGACTCTTGGCCCTATGAAGGCTCAATGCTCCAGTTTAGGGAATGCAAGGGAGGGTAGAAGCGAGTGGGTGGGTGGGTGGGGCCACATCCTCATAGCAGCAGGAGGGGGGATAGGATAGAGGGTTTCTGGGGGGAATTTGGAAAGGGGATAACATTTGAAATATAAATAAATAAAATATCCAGTAAAAATGAATATATTTACTAAGAGATAATAAATTTCTTACTTTCATTAAAATCATATGTTAATATGTAAAGTTATGCACATTATGTGAATAAAGTGATATAACCATTGGTGTTACAGAAAAGAAGAAGAAGAAGAAGAAGAAGAAGAAGAAGAAGAAGAAGAAGAAGAAGAAGAAGAAGAAGAAGAAGAAGAAGAAGAAGAAGAAGAACAACAACAACAACAACAACAACAACAACAACAAACAAACAAGAAGAAGAAAAACAAGAACAAGAAGAACAAGAACAAGAACAAGAAGAAAAATGGAGGAGGAAGAGGTGGGAAGGGGAAGGAGAGGGAGAAGGAGGAGAAGGAGAAGGAGAAGGAGAAGGAGAAGGAGAAGTTGTTCTTCTTTAGAGAAATTTCAATTTCCATTGTCAGAATACCAACAGTCCAGTTCATCAAACAAGAATCAGCAGCAGCAGCATAATCCAGCAGAAACATCCAGGCCTCCTTCAAATCTGCAGGAGTCAGCAGGAACAACCAAGTAGAGATCCTCTACAGTGCTCTCTCAACAAATTGAAGACCAGTAAAGACAAGATACCAATGAAGTGATGCTCAGCTAGCAATGCAATTGCCCCACCCCTGTCTGTTGTGTCCTACTAATACTCTTTGCAAACATCAAGTGTCTTCTCATGGTTCTTGCTTCAGCAAAACATCACAAGTCAATATTACAAGAGTCTGAATCACATAGCAAAACCAGAAATTTCCAAATCAGAGGAGAATCATTTCATTAAGGAAGACATGGTAGCAGGAACATGAGGGGGTTGTTCACATTGCCTTTGCCATCCAGGATCAGGTGGAGAGAATGTAGTAGTTTTTATTCTCCTTTTGACTTTGAATGGGGTCCTAGTTCATGGGGTGGTGCAAGTTGGATTCAAGATGGGCCTTTGCTCTACAGCTTGACCCAGGAAATTAGAGAAGACTACCAAATATAAAAAACACTTGTTCTGAGACCTGACAAAGAGTAAGAGGATGGGAAAAGAAATCACTCATAAAAAATTAACATGAAGATTAAAGGCATAATTGAATAGCAATAAATGTACCTAATTCATAGACTAGTTAAATACCATGACAGCACAATGTGTTTAGTGAAGCTAAGGAAACTAAGTTGGTTTGGGATTGAAAGGAAGGTATTCAATAACCACACTGTAAGATAAACAAAAGCCAGGCAATGCACATTTTTACTAGGATACATCCTAATAGGACAAAGAGTAAGAGTTATTTTAAATTGTATAATAGTACCTTTGTTCATTGACTACTCAGGCTCTCAGATTTAAGGCAGAGAACACAGTTTTCGCAAAATATTTAGTTATATTATATTTTGGATTCAGAGTATCCATTCATAGTTAGATTCTGATATAAAATATATCATATATACATATGATATATATGTCAAATATATAAATATCACATATATATTCAAATAAATGTGTGTGTGTGCACACGCTATGGTGTGTGTTAGTGGTTTGCTGAAAGGAATTAATTGTATATTTCTTCAAAGAGAATTTTCACAGCCCATATTTGCCCTTATGTAGCATATTGGTCTAGAAATGCAGGGAGAGTTCACCTTTGACCCCAAATAAAATTTATGTAGTGTTTCTTTAAAGGCCAAACTTTTTGCTGAAACTGTGATGCATCAGAGACTCGATGGACCTCATTATTCATGTGGTAGTTGACAGAGGTCAGATTCTTACTGTTGAATGGAATACTGATTGTATTCTATACTCATTAAGCCCATGTTTTGTGGTTCGCTCTAGAAGGTAGTCAGCAGCATGGAGGCTTTCTTCCTTATAAAAAGGAATAGAAAGAAAATGCCCTTGAATGGGAGCTAGAACATTTTATGTGACATTCTTGTATGTGTAAGTACATCTAGCCCATCTTTGCTGTGCTCAGCTTCAAACCAGATTAAGTGACATGAGGTTCACAAAGGCATGAATGCCAGGAGTCCAACATTCTGGGAGACATGAAAATTTAACTCTTCCATTCTGAGCAATGAGTTCTATTTTTGTTTGTTTGTTTCTGTTTTAGTCTTTGTTTTGTTTTAATTTTCCTGTTTTTTAACTGCTTTTTATTGGAAATTTTATGTATTAACATTTCAAATATTATCCCCTTTCACTAAAATCAGGGACAAGAAAAGCCTGTCCACTATCTCCCTATCTCTTCAATATAGTACTTGAACTTCTGGCTCAAGCAATAAGCCTCATTGGGTTGGATTTTCCCTTATAGTACCTTCTGTAAGGCTAGGTTAGTAAAAATGTATTTTTTTACATTTGCTTTTGTCACGGAATATTTTCATTTCTTCATCTACGGTGATTGAAAGTTTTGTTGAATGTTGTAGTCTGAGCTGAAGTCTGTGATCTTGTAAGGTCTGCAAAACCTTTGCCCAGGACCTTTGGGCTTTGAGAATCTCAGCTGAGAGGTTTTGGATCCACTTGGACTTAGTCTTTTTCACTAAAATCAATGACAAGACAAAGATGCCAACTTTCACCTTATTCCTTCAATATAATATTTGAAGTTCTAGTTAGAGCAATAAAAAAACTTAAGGATATCAATGTGATATAAATTGGAAAGGAAAAAGTCAAAGTGTCTCTATTTGAAGATAATATGATAATATACATAAGTGACCCCAAAAACTATACCAGAGAACTCCTATAGCTGATAAACAACTTCAGCAAATTTACTGCAAAGAAAGTTAACTCAACCAGTAGCTCTCCTTTATAAATGATAAACAGACAGAAAAAGAAATTAGAGAAACAACATGTGATTTTTCTTTCTGGTGACTTTCTAAAGTGGGAACAGCCAGGAGGCACAGGCCACAGAAGCTGCAGAGCAACTGGGACAGGATTCTTCACTCATCCATCTACACCCAGGAGGGACAGCGGATCCACAGCCCTCTGCACACGGATCTTACCAAGGGAGAGTTGATCTCCTCAGAGTTCTGACACAGGCTTACAGACCCACACGGGGAACAAGATCCAGCCAGAGACAGCAAGAACATCTAACACCAGAGATTAGCAGATGGAGAAAGGCAAACGTTAGAATCTTACCAACAGAAACCAAGACTTTTTGGTATCATCAGAACCCAGTACTCCCAACACAGCAAGTCCTGGATACCCCAATACACCTGAAAAGCAAGATTTGGATCTAAAATCATATCCCATGTTGGTGATAGAGGAATTTAAGAAGGACATAAATACCCTTAAAGAAATGCAGGAGAGCCAGGCAGTCGTGGCACATGCCTTTAATCCCAGCATTTGTGAGGCAGAGACAGGTGGATTTCTGAGTTCGAGGCCAGCCTGGTCTACAGAGTGAGTTCCAGGACAGCCAGGGCTACTCAGAGAAACCCTGTCTCGAAAAAAACAAACAAACAAACAAATAAGCAAAAAACAAAAAAAGAAAAAAAAAGAAATACAGGAGAACACAGGTAAATAGGTACAAGCCCTTTAAGAGAAAACACAAAAATCCCTTAAAGAATTACAGGAAAGCACGACCAAGCCAGTGAAGGAGTTGAACAAAACCATCCAGGATCTAAAAATGGAAATAGAAACAATTAAGAAATCACAAAGGGAAACAACTCTGGAGATAGAAAACCTAGGAAAGTCTGGAGTCATAGATGCAAGCATCACCAACAGAGTATAAGAGATAAAAGAGAGAATCTCAGGTTCAGAAGACACCATAGAAAACATTGACACAATAGTCAAAGAAAATGCAAAATGCAAAAGGCTACTAACCCAAAACATCCAGAAATCCAGGACACAATGAGAAGACCAAACCTAAGGATAATAGGTATAGAAGAGAGTGAAGATTTCCAACTTAAAGGGCCAGTAAATATCTTCAACAAAATTATAGAAGAAAACTTCTCTAACCTAATAAAAGAGATGCCCATGAACATACAAGAAGCCTACAGAACTCCAAATAGTTTGGACCAAAAAGAAATTCCTCCTGCCACATAATAATCAAAATACCAAATGCATAAAACATGAAAGAATATTAAAAGCAGTAAGAGGAAAAGGTCAAGTAACATATAAAGGCAGACCTAACAGAATTATACCAGACTTCTTGCCAGAGACTATGAAAGCCAGAAGATCCTGGGTTGATGCCATACAGACTCTAAGAGAACACAAATGCCAGCCCAGACTACTATACCCAGCAAAACTCTCAATTACCATAGATGGAGAAACCAAGTTATTCCATTACAAAACCAAATTTACACAATATCTTTCCACAAATACAGCCCTTCAAAGGATAATAAATGGAAAACTCAAACACAAAGAGGGAAACTGCATCCTAGAAAAAGCAAGAAAGTAATCTTTCAACAAATCTAAGAGATAAAACCTGCTTCACAATAGCTACAAACAATATAAAATACCTTGGTATAAATCTAACCAAGCAAGTGAAAGTCCCATATGACAAGAACTTCAACTTTCTGAAGAAAGAAATTAAGGAAGATATCAGAAGACAGAAAAAAATGTTAGGATTAACATAGTGAAAATGGCCATTTTACCAAAAGCAATATACAGATTCAATGCTATACCTATCAAAATTTCAATGCAATTCTTTACCCCTCTTGAAACAGCAATTCTCAAACTTCATATGAAAAAACAAATACCTAGAATAGCTAAAATGATCCTGAATAATAAAAGAACTTCTGGAGATCACTATTCCTGACTTCAAGTTGTACTACAAAGCAATAGTAATAAAAACTGCATGCTGTTGGTGTAGAAACAAATAGACCAATGGAATCTAATTGAAGACTCCAAAATAAATCCATATACTGATGGATATTTGATTTTTGACAAAGAAGCCAAAACCATACAACAGAAAAGGGATAACATTTTCAACAAATTGGGCTAGTCTAACTGGATCTTTACATGGAGAAGAATGCAAATACATTGATACATATCACCCTGCACAAAACTCAGGCAATGGCTTTGTAGAGATTCCTCTTCTGTGATTGATCAGGTGGTTGTTGGCACTACACTATCCAGGAGCTGCTTCAGAGAGACTACAGCTCCTTCTCAGGCAACATGAATTCCAAGTGCCTTATTTACCATTAAACAATCATGATATTATCTAACTAGTATCTCAGGATAAACTTAGCCACATTTCACACATGATTAAAACGATCCATGTTCAAGGGATGCTACACTCTCAGCAGCTGTTAATAAGTGAAAAAATTACCATCATCACTTTCATAATGATTCTACATTGTACTTTTCTTATTCAGCAATAATAACTTACTTAGAATCCTGAGACCTGGGGCAGATCTCTGGGCAACTGTGCTAATGTAGCTGTGTAAAAACTCCCAGTGTGCAGAGGTTAAAAAGAAGAACAGGCAGCCATTTTTCCCAATTTAAGTGAAACTTTGAATCCACCAAGACTTCATGGGCAATTGTTTTGTGAAATGACATCCAAACAGTTGTACCTGCCAACCGCTATTTTATTCTTGACATCAATTTCTGAAAATATCACCTGTGAAAAGTTCAGCATTTAGCATTTCCCATTGTTTCTTTTTTTTCCTTGAATGGAGCTCAGGTTCATATGAAAAGTGCCATTTTAGGAAGAGAACAAATACTAATGACCCCCAGTTGGGATAAAGGGATACAGGACACAAAGGGCAAGACTACACACATAGAAGTCAGGAGACCTTCTGAGTACTTCTGGCAAGCTGTGATTCTCAGAAAAGCAATTAGTTTTTCTGAACCACCATGCATGGTGCATACCATGAAAGAAAATTACAGCCATATGTGGTTAGTTTGTAGTTTAGGGGAAAAATTAAGACAGTACTTAAGACCAAAATGTTCATACATAATGTATTGAAAATAATGAAAATGAAAATGAAAATGAAAAAGTTGTGCCTAGAATGAAACTTGATGTCCTGAGATAATTTTCTTTTTCAGTTTGGTGTGATAGACTAATTTGATGAATATCTACTTTCTTGATCACAATAATCTGCCAGGTGATTTTCTGGGAAGGAAGTTCCCAGATTTCAGTGATTTCAATCAAGACCTCACAAATGGGTTCAGCAACGTGAATTCCCTTTTGTAATACAGGCTTCCCCAAGATTTTAATGTAAAACCTCTTTCTGTACACTATGAGAGTCCTGATAATTTCCTACCTAACCTTTCATCCAGCCAAAATGAATTCCAAAATGGTACTTAGAACAGTATTCCTTCTGCCCCAAAACCTTGCCACTCTTCCCTTCTTCAATACATTATACTCTAGATTTTATATTAATGTCACTTACAACAGTGCATTATTTGGTAGTATTTCAGATTAACTTCATTAAGTCACTTCTAAGAATCATATAGCTCTATACATATCTTCAAGGCAATTATCATATTTATGGTTAACTCATATCAGTAATCATATATGTACAGTTTCTCTTCTCATCTGTATATAAGATTGCGTGAGTCAGAAACTATATTTGGCTTAATAGAGCCTGGAAAAGTCAGTTAAACATTTTTAGTTCTGAGTATTTCTTACTTTCTTGCACCTCTTTTCTAGTGTTGCAGCCTTGTGACCTTTCTCTTTCCTATTTTAGAATGTTAATTGTTACCCTAGTACAGGTCATATTTAGGCAGTCACGTTAGTGACACTTTATGAATGAACCTTCTAACATTTTTAAAAGACACAATCTTAGAACGAACTTACTGTCCTTTGCCTCTTAAACACTTTCTGCCTCTTTTTTTGCAATCATGGTTGAGCCTGAGTATGTGTAATTGGTATGTTATAGATGTATCAGTTGGGAGTGGGTTCCCCAACTATGCAATGGTTTCTGGAATAGTTTTCTCTGTTGCAAAGAGAAGTTTCCTTGATGAGTCATGAGAAATATATGCCTACTTGTAAGCATAAGGATAAATATGCAGTAGGTTCTCCTCCATAATCCATAGCTTCATTCATCCTAGGTTGTCACTAGTACTTGGTAGAAATAGTCATTCCTAAGTATTAGAAGAGTAATTCGCTATTCAATACAAAGAGGTTATGAGAAATTTAACATGCAAGTAGCATTTTACAAGCTGAGCAGGTTATGTGTGCATATGTGTGTATATGTGCTTGAATATGCACGCATATAGCATGTCTGTAGCAACAATTTTGAAAGGGAGGCATTTATTTGAAAGGGATCAGATAATGATATAAGAAAATGTTTGTAGGGGGGAAAGAGAAGTAGGAAAGGATGTAATTTTATTAGTCTCAAGAAAGCTTTAAAATATAATAATTTTAGAAGAAAAATCATAGTAAATGTATTACAACTATTAGGAAGGAAGGAAATTGATAAGAGAGAAAATGAGGAGAAGATAGGGAAATCACAGGGGCAATGAGGGGAGGGTTCAGTAAAGTCACCTTTAATGTAATATAAATCTTTCATGGAAACACAAAGGTAAATTTTTAGCACTGAAATAGTTTGTTAAGTTTTGTCCCTTTCTCAGTTATATTGGAGCTAGGGCAATGGAAGCATTCAAGAAGGAGTGTGGAGTGATAGCCACCCAATATTGTGTATGTAGAAGTGTAATAAAAAATGAATGTCAAGAACACCTTGAAATGTTTGAAGTGGTGAGCTATTTGTGGTGAATTTTCACTAGAGTGAAATGTGATGTGGATACAATATTTTACAAATTTTAATAATGAATTCAAATATCAAATACACTTGTGTTAGTTAGACTGAGTATTTAATGTACATTAAATTTTAAATAATTACAGATCCTGACATCTAAGTATGGAATCTATGAAAATATCAGTAAGATATGGCAGAAGTGAATAAAATGAGGTATGCAGTAAGATTACCACAGAGAGTAGCATTTATCAAACCAATAGCTGAGAAGAAAAATGCAAGTCCCTAGCTACTTTCAGCTGCTTAATTACTGTCCCAATGCTTACAGCAATGGAGCACAAACTAGAGAGCAAGTAACCTACCTCTGATTTACTTCAATTTTTATGAGTAACAATGACCTGGGAAAAATATTATTTTGTATTTTTTCTATATTGCAGTTTCTTGCCATGTGTCTATTTTCTGTAAACCATATATAGGTTTATCTTAGTAGAACAGATTTTTTCCTTGGCACATGAACATCTGCTGATGTCTCATGAAATAATTTATACTCTTACAAATAGAAAATGATGATGAACTCAGACAGGTGGCTTTTCCTATGGGGAAAGTTTCCGAACTTGCTAAATTTCACTTTGAAACCTGAGCAATGTTGAAGGATATCACAACCTGTCACTGAATTGACATACTGTTTTCGAACAACACTATGTTGCAAGTTATGAGTTGCAAGGATATCTATCATTACATGTTTTCCTCTCCTTTGTGTTTCAGGTTATCAAGCTTTCAGATTCAAGATCCATCCATTTCCATTACAGCACAAATCAATTTTCTTTCACTTCTTAGTTACACTTCCAATTCTCTGATATGTACTCCATATGAGTTATTAAATGGGTAGCCCTAATATACTTCCATTTTCTGTGTTAATGGATATAGATAGATAGACAGACAGACAGACAGACAGATAGATAGGGATATATAAATGTATTTAAAATAAAAGGAAAATAGACATGGATTGAGATGGCTCTTAAAATGAATAATGGATAATTGAATAAATGTGGAATAGTAATACATAAATAAAATTTTTATTTTTGAAAAACCTTATGGTATATCTAGTATATGGAACATTTGGAGCATAATTAAAAAAAACAACTGTGTTTCATGAGTACTAAAGTTATACATTATAATTTATGATCCCATATGAATGATTTTATTTCTCTGAAATATAAAAGTATATTTCTACAGCTACATTAGAACTTTTGCAGTATATGATTATCTTTTGATATTTTGTGATCTATAATATCAAATTATTGAAAAATAGCATATACATAACATTTATTGTATGACCATCAGTGGATATCAATATTTTCTTTTTTATTAGGTATATGCTTTATCTGCATTTCAAATGTTATCCCTTTCCTGGTTTCCCCTCCAAAAAAAAAAAAAAAAAAAACCCTATACACTCTCCCCTCCTCCTGCTCATCCACCCTCCTACTCCTGCTTCTTGGCCCTGGCATTCCCCTATACTGGAGCACAGAGCCTTCAGAGGACCAAGGTCCTCTCCTCTCCTCAATGACCAACAAAGCCAGCCTCTGTTATATATATGCAGCTGGAGCCATGAGTCCCACCATGTGTACTCTTTGGTTGGTGGTTTAGTCCCTGGGAGCTCTGGGGTACTGGTTAGTTCATATTATTGTCCTTACCTATGGAGATGAAGACCCCTTCAGCTCCATGAGTCTTTCTCTAGCTTCTCCATTGGTGACCCTGTGCTCAGTCCAATGGTTAGCTGAGAGCATCCACTTTTGTATTTGTCAGACACTGGTAGAACCTCTCAGGAGACAGCTATAACAGACTTCTGTCAGCAAGCAGTTTTTGGCATCCGCAATAGTCTCTGGGTTCAGTGATTATATATGGGATGGATCTCCAGGTGGGGCAGTCTCTGGTTGGTCATTCCTTCAGTCTCTGTTCCACACTTTGTCTCTGTATTTGTTCCCATGGGTATTTTGTTTCTCCTTCTGAGAAGGACCAAAATATCCACAATTGATCTTCCTACGTCTTGATTTCATGTGGTTTGTGAATTGTATCTTGGGTATTCTAAGCTACTGGGTTAATATGCACTTATGCAGTGAGTGCATACCATGAGTATTCTTTTGTGTTTGAGTTACCTCACTCAGGATGATATTTTCGAGTTACATATATTTGCCTAAGAACTTCATGAATTCATTGTTTTCAATAGCTGAGTAGTACTCCATGGTGTGAATGTTCCACATATTTTTATCCATTCATCTGTTGAAGGACATCTGGGTTCTTTCCAGTTTCAGGCTATTATAAATAAGGTTGCTATGAACATAGTGAGGCATGTATTCTTATTACATGTTAGAGCATTTTCTGGGTATATGCCCAGTAGTGGTATAGATGGGTCCTCAGGTAGTACTATGTCCAATTCTCTGAGGAATCGGCAAACTGATTTCCAGAGTGGTTGTTCCAGCTTGCAATTCTACCAGCAATGAAGGAGTGTTCCTCTTTCTCAACATCCTTGCCAGCATCTGCTGTCATCTGAGTTTTTGATCTTCGCCATTCTGACTGATGTGCGGTGAAATTTCAGGGTTGTTTTGATTTGCATTTCCCTGATGACTAAGGATGTTGAACATTTCTTTAGGTGCTTCTCAGCCATTCAGTATTCCTCAGTTGAGAGTTCTTTGTTTAGCTCTGTATCCCATTTATAATAGAGTTATTTGGTTCTATGGAGTCTAATTTCTTGAGTTCTTTGTATATTTTGGTTATTAGCCCTCTACTGGATATAGGATTGGTAAAGATTTTTCCCAATCTGTTGGTTGCTGTTTTGTCCTATATTGACAGTGTCCTGTGCCTTACAGAAGCTTTGCAATTTTATGAGGTCCCATTTGTCAATTCTTGACCTTAGAGCATAAGCTATTGATGTTCTGTTCAGGAAATGTTCCCCTGTGCCATGTACCCATATCCTCGAGGACATTCCCTACTTTCTTTTCTATTAGTTTCAGTGTATCTGGTTTCAGTGTATGTGGAGGTCTTTGATCCACTTCGACTTGAGCTTTGTCCAAGGAGATAAGATTGGATTGGTTCACATTCTTCTACATGCTAACTACCAGTTGAGCCAGTATCATTTCTTTCTTTTTTTTTTTAATATTTTTTATTTTAGATATTTTCTTTATTTACATGC
>NW_022196897.1:85990580-86003698 GCF_008632895.1 Mastomys coucha
TTGCAGATTCATCTGGAACAACAAAAGACCCAGGATAGCCAAAACTATTCTCAACAATAAAGGAACCAGTATCATTTCTTGAAAATGCTGTCTTTTTTCCACTGGATAGTTTTAGCACCTTTGTCAAAGATCAAGTAACCATACATTTATGGGTTCATTTCTGGGTCTTCAGTTCTATTCCATTGATCTTCCTGCCTGTCACTGTATCAATACCATGCACTTTTTGTATCAATTGTTCTGTAGTAGACCTTGCCATCAAGGATGGTGATTTCACCAGAAGCTCTTTTATTGTTGAGAATAGTTTTCACTATCTGAGGTTTTTTGTTTTTCCAGATGAATTTGCAAATTGCTCTTTCTAACTCTGGGAGGAATTAAGTTGGAATTTTGTTGGGGATTGTATTGAATCTGTAGATTGCTCTCAGCAAGATGGCGATTTTTACAATATTAATCCTGCCAATCCATGAGCATGGGAGAACTTTCCATCTTCTCAGATCTTTTTTAATTTCTTTCTTCAGAGACTTGAAGTTCTTGTCATACAGATATTTCACTTGCTTAGTCAGAGTTACACCAAGATATTTCATATTATGTGTGACTATTGTGAAGGGTGTTGTTTCCCTAATTTCTTTTTCAGCCTGTTTATCCTTTGTGTAGAGGAAGGCAACTGATTTGCTTGAGTTAATTTTATATCCAGCTACTTTGCTGAAGTTGTTTATCAGGTTTAGGAGTTCTCTGGTTGAATTTTTGGAGTCACTGAAATGACTATTTACAGATAACATATCATCTGTAAATAGTGATAATTTTGTTAAAGAGATTTACTGGCCCTTTAAGTTGGAAGTCTTCACTCTGTTCTATACCTACTATCCTTAGGTTTGGTCTTCTCATTGTGTCCCGGATTTCTTGGATGTTTTTTAGTTAGGATCTTTTTGCATTTTGCATTCTCTTTGATTGCTGTATCAATATTTTCAATGGTATCTTCTGCTCCTGAGATTCTCTCTTCTATTTCTTGTATTCTGTTGGTGATGCTTGCATCTATGGCTCCTCATCTCTTTCCTAGGGTTTCTGTCTCCAGAATGTCTCCCTTTGTGATTTGATTTATTTATTGTTTCTACTTCCATTTTCAGATCCTGGATTGTTTTGTTCAGTTCCTTCACCTGTTTGGTTGTGTTTTCCTGTAATTCTTTAATAGATTTTTATGTTTCTTCTTTAAGGGCTTCTACCTGTTTACCTGTGTACTCCTGTAATTTTTTTAAGGGATTTTTGTGTTTCGTCTTTAAAAGCTTCTATCTGTCTACCTGTGTTCTCCTGTATTTATTTAAGGGAGTTATTTATATCTTTCTTAAAATCCCCTAACTGCGCCATGAGATATGAATTTAAATCCACAACTTGCTGTTCTGGTGTGTTGGGGTATCCAGGACTTGCTGTGGTGGGAGTACTGGATTCTGATAATGCCAAGTAATCTTGGTTTCTTCTGGTAAGATTCTTGCATTTGCCTTTCACCATCTGGTTATCTCTGGTGTTAGATGTTCTTGCTGTCTCTGGCTGAAGTTTGTTCCTCCTGTGGGTCTCTAAGCCTGTGTCAGCATTCCTGGGAGACCAGCCTCCTTTTGTGGAAGTTATGTACAGAGGACCCTAGAACAGCCCAAGGTCTTGGTGCAGATAGACCCTGTCCAAGCCGCACCACTGTTTTTGTGCCCCGTATTCTCCTTGCCACCCTGCTCCAGAAAGTTATTGGAGAGAAACTGGTTATCTCATCTCAGAACCTGGGAGTGAAAGCACTCCTGGGAGAACAGCTCTCTCCTGGTGGGACCATGCTCAGTGAGTTGTGGATCAGCTTCTTTCCTGGTGGGACCATGCACTATGAGTTGTGGATCAGCTTCTCTCCTGGTGGGACCATGCACTGTGAGTTGTGGATCAGCTTCAGATCAGGGGTGCAGATGGCAGACAGGAAGGATCCTGATATCAATATTTTCAAGTTCAAGACTTTGGATACCTTAACCAGATTGTTATTTAAGTCTACTGGGGTCAAATCTATCCCTACATAAACATACTCTTAGGAAAATTGAATTTGTTTCTTTTAGTTTTCAAAGGATAAATACTGGATCTTCTGAAGTGAACACTGTAAAAATATGAATAAATATGTTAAATTTGTTGCTGATTCCCCAGTATTTGTTTTCAATGTGAACACCAGATGCCCTTGTAACACAATATGACACTCAGGGTAGTGTTCATATTTGTGCATGTTATCCTCATTTAATTGAGTTGAGTTAAATAGATTAGAATTTTTGTTTATTTTAGAATTAGATATAATTCCCAATTACACTTTGTATAACTCTAGAGATTTCTTTCAGAGATTTTCTTATAATATTTGTTTCTAATAAACAATTCAAGATCAACTAATTATGCTACTGGCAAAAAGAAAGGTGACAAAACAAAACTAAAAATGAATCAAAACTAAAACAGGACTGGGTAGCTAGCTCATGGGTAAGATAGGGTTTCCATGAACTCAAGAAAACGTGAAATCAAATCCCCAGCACCCACATAAAACTGGGCCTGAACTCATACACCCCATTACTGAATAGTGCAAACATATTTTGTTTCATCATATAGTTACCCATACATTCACACTCCCATATACCTGTGAACATTCAACACACACAGACAGAAGCACAAAAACAACATGAAACCACAAAAGAAATAACACACACACACACACATGCACTGGAGCAACTGTATTTTCTCTCCAGATCTTTTATAGATGTCTCATTGATACCAAATAAGGTTATAGGAACTAAAAATTCTCTAGGTAAATGTAATTACTTCATTTGCTTTATATGATTTAGAAAATTGCAAATTCCTTTTTAGAATTTAGCCAAACATGTTGTTCTTAGAGTTTTCCCTAGGCATATCTCTAAATTCCTAGAATATGTTTACAAAAGCTTAAAAGAAATATCAGTGGAATAGCAGCTAAAATGTGCACAAATATTAAGTCTACAAAGAGGAAATACCTTTATGAAGGGCTCAACGAACGTAAGAAATATTGGAAAGATACTCAGACAAAGACTATAGGAAAGGTAACAGATTTTTCTGAGTATTTAAAAATGAAGTTTCCACAGACAATGAGAAAAGTTACACCATAGTGGCTGAATTACAATAGATTGAACATTTACTGTCAAACGAGACCAAATGATTATTTGAGATTAATATATAGATGACTCTGAATGCTGTGCTAAATCTTTGAAAATTTCTTTGAGGACATTTGGAAATCAAATTGATTATGTAGGTCAACAGAATAATGGTTTCAATATTGAAAATGGAGTAGTGAGGACACTGTTTAGAGAATGTGGTAGATAAAAAATAGCAAGAAGGAGCATTTGCAGTTGGACATCTTGTCAAACACATTTGCATAATAATACACCACACCCTATCATTTCAAACAGTGCTTTTCAATGGTAAGTGCTTAATAAGCACTCATTAAGATTAATAAGTCAGACAAAAAGGATATGCAAATCACAAGTTTTCAGGTGCATTGCATAATGATAATTTTCCCTGCTGTGTAAGTGTTCTGGATGCTTTCTAAGCCTTTTGTGCTTAGAAAAACCTTGTCATTAGTTCTTTTCCTCTCAAGTTTTTCTGTTGTCTGATAGTTTGCCAGGACACCTGTCATTTTTCATAGCATCTTTTAAAAAGTTTAGAAACTGAAGGAGTCTTGATAGTAATGCATATTTTTTCCTTGTCCAATGTTCTACCTCTTGGGCCACTATCTAGGATACCAATAGCTTCACTGAAGTTGACATTCCTTACTTTATTTTGACAGTGTCCTTGGGGTTGATAAATGGCCTTGCCTTGGAGTGAAGAAAATATTTATTTTTAAACTATATATGAGTTTATGAAACCATCACCTGCCATTAAAAGGAGTATTTTAACGTTTCTTTTTAAACTCCATTTAGCATGGTTTCAATATTTGGATGCTTCTGAGTGAGTAGTGATCATCTTTATTTACCCAAACCTATCTTGCTGCTATTTTATTGCAAATAACTTGCATTGAATTATTACTGTGTTAGTTATTCTCATTTAATCTTTCATTTCAAGGTTCTGTTTCCTATGCTCCCCACAATGAATACAACACTGAAAAAAAAAGAGTATAAGATATTTAAAATGACTAAGTAATAATGGCAAAACAGTTTCAGCCTTAGAATAAATTGCATGTCTTCATATAAATCAATTAGCAACACATTAAGTTTTTCTTTAGCCAAATCACAAACCTATTCTTTCATAAGTTAAGATTATATATATATACTCATTCAAAAATAATGATGGCATTTACATCATCATGTATGTGACATGAAGAACAGCATCTATTGTCACAGGTACTCATTGTGATGAGAGAGTGAAATTCTCATTCCTAGGAGCTAAAATATGGGGCATATGCACTAATCCACATGCAGTTAAACAGGACACTAGTGATAAAGTCTTACCATCAAGCTGGGAAGATAAAATCATTAAAATATTCTGTAATGTTTGGAGATCTATGATACATCGTTGACCAACAATTCATAAACAGATAACATTCATGGTAGTGGTCTTTTCATTTATTGGCTTTGTGTGTTTAATAGGGGCATTGTTGCTTTGTTATAGGGTAAGTCAATTTACACACACACATATTCACTGTAAACACACACATATAATATATATATACATATATATGCATATACATATGTATATAGCTCATATATGTGACTCACATGTGAGTCAAATATGTTTATAATTCCTGTACCTCTAATATATGTAAACATATGAATTACATTTCATATATATACATGTATATATATATATATGTATATATATATATATTCATGCTTCAGAGTAGTACATTTTCATATGACTTTCAAACATCTTTTGTACTATCCTGACCCATATTTCCTACCTTGTACTTCTTATCCTATGCTTCATGCCATTTAAAACATCTGTACCATTGATCCCCCATCCTTATTTATTTTGCTGTATTCTATTTTCTCTCTCTTGAACAGCTCCCTACTAATTTCCTGACATCTATAGTTATTCCAAATGAAATCCACCTATCTAAACATTCAAATATTACATCCACAGATGAAAAAAATATGTGATATTTGCCATTCTGGGCCTGACTCACTTCATTCAGAATGACTTTTTACAGCTTCATTCATCTGTACATTTCATGATTTTGATTTCTTCTTTTAGTCATTGCTGTAACATAAACATTTAAATGAATAAACATATAAATACAAAGTTCTGAGTCTGTTCAGTGTTGTCTCCATGTAAATATATTCCTAGCGCTGACCACTGTACTAATCAGGAAGCTCATTGCTGAGGAAGGCTAATTCTCCTCTCAGCAGTTGTCAATTACTTTGGCCCATTATCTGGGATGGGCCCTGTGGTGGTTTAAATAGGCACGGCTCCAATAGACTCATGTGTTTGAATACGTGTCCATAGGGATGGGCACTATTAGGAGGTATGATCTTGTTGGAGTAGGGATGGCCTCGTTGGAGGAAGTGTGTCACTTTAGGGGTGGGTTTGAATTTGGGAGTGCCAAAGATGGGAAGGTTTGGAAGGGAGGAGAGAGAGAATATGGAAACAATGTAATTACATTAATTAAAATTTTAAAATAAATAAATTTAAACAAAAAATACTCTTTCACTATGTCATCTGGTATCATATAAGGACTTTGGAATATATTTATTAATGATTTTTTTTAATATTTTATGCTCTTTTATTATGTTTAACTCTGAAAGAATATTTTTTATGTTTTGGAACAATTTAGTATTCAACATTAGATATAGGATCCTCAGTTATGGATAGTATTAAATATTCATTAATGATATTTTTAGGGAATGAAAGAAGAAAGAAGTTGAAAAATTTTTTATGTATTATTTGATTCTCAACATACTCAATATTAGTATGTTTGATGTATAAAGTGCATTTAAGTAATAAAAAAATTAAGAAAGAAAAAAAGATTTTGGTTTCTTTACAACTATATAATATTACACTATGTAAATAAATGTACCACATTTTTATTAACCATTTATTTGTTGATTCACATCTAGCCAGGCTATTTTTATCCATGAATATTGTATGTGGAGAAAATACGATCCTAGGCAAGCAAATCTCTCTGTGGTGTGATATAGAGTCCTTTAATCGTGTGTCAAAATTTGTATGGCTATATCATGAAGCAGATCTATTTGTAGTTTATTGAGGTATTCTCCCACTGAAGTCCATACTGACTGAGCCAGTTTGAACTCCATATATCAGTGAATAAGTTTTCCCCTTTCCCAACATCTACACCAGCATTTGTAGATACCTATTTAATCATGTATTTATTCATTTATTTAACATAGTCATTCTCAATGAGTAAGAAGAAACCTCAGAGTAGTTTGAATTTCATGTCCCTTATGATTGTGCTGACTTGAGTCAAAAAACAGGGAAAAAAAATCACGGCAGTACCTATGTGGAAGATTCATCCCTACTGGTTACCTTCTATAGTACTGAAAGATGACATGAACCCTACCAGAGGGACTGATGACTATCAGTCTAATCCAGCTGTGAACACCAAGAGCCTCAGTAATGAAAACCCTGGCAAGAAATGCCTCTTGGGAAGGACATGAGTGTCATTTTCTAGTTAGCTCTACCTTTAGCTCCACAGGAGGAAATCCATAGCTGGAACCATTCTTTGGGCCAAAAACCTTTACCAGTACACAGTACACAGACCCTAAGAAATAATCTATTACTAATTTGAATGACGTGTGAACATAGTCTTAAACCTACTCCAAAGATGCATCTTTCAAACCTTATCAGAGAAAATTCCTTCTCTGGGAATTTTCTGGTTAATACAGACCCTAAGTGGTTGCTTTGCAGAGATATAGGGACAATGGGTGGTTGGCCCTAAGTAGGACATCTATATTAAACTTGATAGAGAAAAAACAAAACAAAACAAAAAATGAAACAAACTTGAAAGGGTTTATGCCATATCTAGTGGATAGGTATAGACCCCAGTTGAGGGATGGGGCCACCCACCCATTTCAAAATTTTTAACTCAGAATTGTTCCTGTCTAAAGAAAGTACAAGAACTGAGTGGAGCAGAAACAGAAGGAATCGCCATCCAGAGACTGCCCTACCTACAGATCCATCCCACCTATAGACACCAAACACAGACTCTATTGCTAATGCCAAAAAGTGCTTGCTGATAGGAGCCTGGTATAGCTGTCCTCTGAGAGGCTGTGCCAGAGCCTGACCAATACAGATGGGAATGCTCACAGCTGACCATTGGACTGAGCACTGGTATCTCAAGGGAAGAGTTAGAGAAAGGACTGAAGGAGCTGAAGGGGTTTGCAACCCCATAGGAAAAACAACGTCAACTAACTCAATTCCCCACAGTACCCAGGGACAAAACCATCAACAAAAGAGTACACATGGAGGGACCTCGTGGCTCCAGCTGATGTGGCAGAGCACTGACACATCTGGAATCAATGGGAAGGGAGGCCCTTGGTCCTGTAAAGGCTGGATGGCCCAGCATAGAGGAATTTTAGAGCTTTGAGGCAGGAATGGATGGGTAGGGAAGTACCCTCATAGAGGCAGAAGGGAGGAGGATGGGATTGGGGGCTTCCAGAGTGGAAACCTGCAAGGGGGACAAGATTTGATATGTAACAAATAAAATAACCAATGGAAAAAATCAACTAGGATTGAGGCTTTGTGTGTTTTTTCATTCTGTTTGGTGTGTTCATTGGTGATATCCTCATCCAGCTCATGTTTGAGCAGCCATATTGGTAAGACTTTATAGGTGTAGCTTCTGAAAATACAGGTTATCTTTTGAAGAAATAGTTATGTAAGTCAATAATTGGAGAAAGATAAAATAAAGATCCATTAAATTGAAAGATTTTGAAAATAGAAATATCTCTTTTCAAGGCAGGAGAAATGACCAGTAGGTAAACATTGATGACATAATATAAGATTGATCTGAGTCTAATCCATTTATAAGACCTATATAGTAAAAAGCAAAAACTGACTTCTGCAAGTTGTTCTCTGACTTATACATAGTACTGAGGCATGTCTGTGTTTGTATAAATGTATGCACACACAACCACAACCATAATGGACCTGAACACACAATAAATAAATTAAAATGTACTGTTTTATAATGAAGATATAATATTATTGGAGATATCACTCTATTTCAGGTTTACCAATATTCCAAGCAATAAACATAAGTTATTTATATATGTCTGTACAGTTTTGGTGGCAAAGCCTATATAACACTAGAGATCTGTAATATTGGGGTCACTCCAATAAAGCCCTGTCTCATGTGCAGCAAAATAAGTTGTTCATATCATGTTTCACTTTAGAAATCTGCAACAGGAAGAACAAAGGTAGGCGATCCTCTAACTCGTATTGTTTCTCTGCATAATAAACCATCCTTTTTCTGTGACCCAGAGGACTGAAGAAGTTCTTCTAGTAACTGTGGACTTATGACTTTGAAAGTAACAGATAAAACTCAGGCTGCACATCAGAATTTCTAACATGGAAAAGACATAAGTACTGCATAAAAATAAGAAATGTAAGATTGTGCCATATTTGTTATGTGTTTAATTGTCATATGACTGGTCAAAAAACCATAGATAAATATAGCAGATTTCTGTCATCTCATTCTCCATGCTTTTCTCATTGTCCAGTAGCAATTAAAATATCTTAACTACAGTACAGGCTTAATAAATATTTGTTATATGAGCAGACAAATGAACAAACATGGGTGTTTAAATTTTCTTTTTTAGATGGTGTGTTATTTGTTGCTAAAATAGAAAACCAAAGCATTTCCTAGAATCTCCAAACTAATAATTAGCAGACCTGGAATTGGTACCTAAACTAACCAGATAGCACAGATCTTTTGTTTTCCATAGTTAGGGTTTAATGATGCATCACAGGATGCTGATATTCATCCACTTGTGGAACACTCCTTTCACTAAACTGAATCAAATAAGTGAGTACTGGAGGATAACCAGAATCAATAACTAAACTCTAAAATGATTAAATTTCTTCACTATATGCACAGCCTGCATACAGAGATGATTTTAATTCACAACTGCAACTTCAAATCTATTAAGTATACCCAATTATTTGTAAGTTGTATACAGTATGATTTTGTATTTGATTGCTTGGTAAGTATAACAATATACTCTTAACTTGCACATTCTAAAGACTTTTATAAAATTAACTGGTATTTTCCTTATGATACTATTCTCTTTATGGTCCTCACCTCAGTTTTAGAATTATCAGAACCTATACAGAATATTATTTAAATAGTACACCAATCTCAAGTAAGTGTTAAGTTCGCCTACATAGTTTTAAGAAAAATACGTCAGATTAGTAAGTTGTTCAGTGTTTACATGGTAAAAAGACTCAGAGTCCATATCGTTTCCATAAGAAAAGAAGTTAAATCAATCGTTTTAAAAATTCATATAAATTACCAATAGCAGTCTTGAGCACCAGTTTCCAACCTGTGGATTGCAAGATCTTTGGGTTTTGAATGACCCTTTCACAGGAGTTACAAAACAGACTCCTGCATATCAAACATTTATATTACAATTCATAAGTAGAAAAATTACAACTATAAAGAATCTACTAAATAAATTTTATGGGTGTATACAAGAAGCTGTATTAAAAGGGTGGTTGAATTAGGAATATTGAGTCATCAATCTAGAGAAAGATTAAAGATGTGCATAGTATTGTCTAATGTCCTTGTGAGCACTATGTAGCCCAAATCTCTTACTAAATATAAGAAATGATGTTTGATGGGAGGAACATAACTGTCTGTGAAAGGTCTTAGTTTGTATCACTAATTAGTGATCTGCTTATAATAAACTCTCTTAGATTCTATATTTCAATGAGCCATAGCTGCCTTAAAGTCTCTACAATTATAGCTTATATTAACACTTTGAGGCATATGAGTGATGCTAATGAAACATGAGGAGTGGGTCTATCTCAGCATCTTAGATGTATCCCTGTTGTGCCTTTGTCTCTGGACTGTTTTGTCCTTGAGAAAATTAATGATGCTTGGCACTTGCTAGAATTATCAATTTGTGTGATTCTTCATAATCTAATCCCTTTTGTTAGTTCAAAATTCTACATTCATTTTTCTACATTTTAAAATGATAAGCAATAGGTGCTGAATATATTACTTAGCAAAACTCATTGTTTGACTACATGATTTTAAATTTGTGTTTACAGAAATGCTGCTAAGAATCAACTAGCCAATGGGTTCATCAAGTATTTACTTAGCTTAGGGTTTACTTAGTGGTTAATGGAGATTACCACCAACCCTAAAGATCTATATTCAATCCATGCAACCCACATAGTGGTAAGAAAGATATGATTACTACAAGTTGGTCTCTACATACACTGTGGAATGTGTGTCCATACATAAACATTCACATAGAGAAATGAGTAAATAAATAACAAAATGAAATCATTGCAATAACTATTTATTTAAAGCTCAATTGATTTCAAGTTATACAAAAGCTTATAAATACTGCTGTGTGGCTACAGTTTGCATCCTATTAAAAAATTAGAAGTATCTGAGAACTATTTGTCCAGGAAGACATTTTCAAACATTCGATTTGCTGAGACACCAAGCTATAAAGACTGAGAATACCATTTCATAAAAAGGGAAGATTTATGTTGCAACCTACTATAACTCTTCTGTCGTTTTTGAATGAGATATTAAAATCACTAACTCTTACTTATCCTATTAACAGAATTCTTTGTTATCAAAATAAAATTCACATGGTGATGTATATAAACATATTGTGTATGCAATTATCAGTAGTTTGAACTCTTAGGAAGGTAAATTGTTACCAAACAAGAGCTTTCAAAATTGAGATCATTTTCTATTCATTGTCAAACATACAAAAGAGATTAGTCATATCTTTGTATCTCTCTATCTACCTATCTACCCACACTTGCACCAATTTACCAGGTGATTGTTTATAGTAGGCACACACAGTTTCTAAAACAAACAAACAAAAAACAAACACAGAAACAAAAATCAAGCCAATAAAGCAAAATAAATCAAGAATTATCTCACCAATGAAATATGCCAGCAACCAATGAATCAAGAGCTACTTTTACATTCAATCTCACAGACATAGAAACTATACATAAATAATTTGAGCACTTTTGTAAACTGTATGGCAAAGCATGTTTGGGTGTTTCTCTATTAGTCAAAATCAAATAGAAGACTTTATTTTATTTCCTATCAGGTATGTCATCTGAGTATATTTATTTTATGTGGCATTATCTCACAGGGGGACTGAGGGAGTTAATAAAATTAAAAGAAACTATGAGGGTGGCAAATCAATTTTATAGAGGAATAAACAGAAAATATAAGCATTCTTATTATAGACAAGTTCAAAAGGAACTGATTTGAGCATGTTTGAATATCATTTAAGACTGTTGCCTTACAATAATCCCCAGTAGAAAAACAAGTGCTTCAATTCATGCTGACATTTCAACTCCTTGGGCAATATTTACAGGTCCTTCTATGGTAAATGTAAAAGCATAATGCTTTCATTGAGTTATAGTCAATTATCATGGCAAGTCAGTATCACTTTAGAATCTAAGCCCATTGGTTGGATAATTCATTTCCAACAGCCGACTGTGGCATAATTCTGCTGCAGCCATCTGTAGCATTAGATGATTCCCAAGTTTCCTACTGAAACACCACGGTGATGTCAGTAAATTTGCCAGAGTGATTTCCCTGTGGTCACCCATTTATTTAGCCAAACAAATAACAAATGGCTGTGCTTGTGGTAGGTAGCAGATGCTCTCCGTTACTTGATCTAACACTATTCTTTGCATCTTTTTTTTTTTTTTTTTTTTTTTTTTTTTGTGGTGGCCACTGAGAGGGAGAGACTTTGTGAATGGAACCAAGTGATTTACATTACACAAGGACCAGCTTTTGTCCCTCAAAATCCCTTGTGCTTCTCATTGTGTCTTGCTCCCAGACTTTCTCTGAAAGTACCGCTATGTATTTGAAGCAGTGCCTAGGAGAACTAAATTTAAACAGAAGTAGAACTGGGGTTTTGCAAACTGCTTACCTCAAAATGGTCATCAGTGTATTTCAAAAAACTATCCTTACAACCTCGCTAATTCTTTCTTGCCCTGTAATACACAACATATTTTGCTGACTAATAAATATCTGAAGGTAAAGCTCCCAATGATACCGTCTTTACAAGTCACTGACTGCCTATATATTAATTTCTCTGTTAAAAAATTTGATGTCCAGCATATATTGTTTTTGTTTCTGAATAAGTAACTTTGAGACAGATATTACAGGTTGACTCATATAATTAACAAAAGTAGCTCACTTTGTATAAACACAATCTGAATAATAAAAAAATTCTCTTGTAGACATGAGTGCCTAAATAATGTAGTTACAGCTCATCAGCATACTCCAAAAAAAAAATATGGTTGCCCCTCTGTTTACTCCTATCCTTGTGATGAATATCAGATATAAGGACAGAGTAGCAGCCCTCTTGCAATACTGAGGAAAGGGAAGAGAGAAACACAGAGTCATAGAGTAGACACCAACATCTGCTTCAGCTTTCTTCATAGGAAAAAAAAAAAAACATTTTCAGAGAAATGCAAATTTATCTGTTATTTTTTGATCAAAGTGAACCTAAATAATAGTTCTTGGCTGGATAGCAGAGTCTTTAATTTGGTATTAAGTTTTCTGAATTTTCAACAGTTCAGGGGCCCTGCTTTCAGTCTTTATAAGAAGTCTATATTGGGGGAAAGGATGGTTTAAATCAAATAACCTTGAAGGAGTTATGTTTCACTAACACACACCTGAGCTAGCATAAGCCTATTCTTCCTTTCTGAGTTCTACCAAAAAGAGCAGCCCACTGCTTTTCCTTTGTATGTTCAACTCACACAATCAGTCCAGCAATAATAGAGTGATTCTGACAGAGTAAAGTACTGACACTGTTATGGATCAAGTTAACACAAGCAATTTCTGCATATTATGTTAGGATGAAAAGATTGTGCTTATATCCAGTCATACAAATTTCTCTCTCTCTTTCTTTCTCTCTCTCTTT
>NW_022196897.1:86003708-86036102 GCF_008632895.1 Mastomys coucha
TGTGTATGTATTCTACCTATAGTTTTGTGTGGTTATCTCTGGAAATCTCTAGAAAATTTTGTTCCAAAAGAGGCAAAATTTTATTTCTACTGTTATATCTTAGATGTTATCTTCTTTTAGGTTTGAGTCTATAAAGCTCCTGGCAGTTTCTTATGTATGATATTTTTCTCTGCTTCTTTTGAAAATTGCCTTTTTGCGAGGCAGAGAGGGTGTCTCTTTGACAATGCCCTTCACTGTCTTGCCTTATTATGTGCTCATATATTCAAAACTGTTGAATCCCTTCATGTGCCTTTATGGCATGGTGGTGATCACTTCATATCTCCAGGTGAGCATTTACCCAACATCAGCAAGTGTAGGGTGGCTTAGCCAGTGTGTCACTGTAGATAGAAAGCAGTTTGCATCACCTGCTGCTTTCTATGGCTAACACACTCCCTCTATGGTTGATGTTAAGCTCTCAGCCTTTTAAGAGTTAGGTCACAAGAACCCCAGTTAGCAATTCTCATAAAACAGTTCCACCATAGCTCTGACACAGCAAGGTATCATTCCCTAGCTCTTTTTCTTGTCAGTTATCATTGTCAATGTGTCCAAGCTCATGTATATTACCTCCGTTTTTAGCAACATTTTGTTTCTTCTGTTGGTTGACATCTCTACTCACTGGTTTGCTTAAAAGACCCATATCCTTTCTATCTGATCAATAACCAAAGCAGGTTCGGCTTCATCTTTCATAGTTTTGAAGTACCCCAGTGGTCACAGCCAAATCTCACTAGTTATCATGTCTCATCTAGATCATTACATCAAGCTTCTTGCTACCCTCAATTGTGGTTTAAGAAGAGAACCTTTCTCTGAAATAGTGGACCACATGACATTGAGATTCTTATGTATAAGTTCATTGGTTTGCTCTCCAGACTGAGTGAAGTGTGTTATTCAGAGTGTATATGAAGCCCTTTGTGGAATGGTCACTGCTAGTATGCTCAGTGCTTATATGCTGGCCCAGCTTTTATCATTGAACTGTATAGAATTAGTGAAATGTCTGCACTGAATTTGTGCCATTGTTCTGTTTTCTGTTGCTAGAGGAATGCTTGTAATCAACATTTCAAGTGTATAGAATAATACATACCAATATCAACCAATATTATAAGTGAAAAAGGAAAAGAATCACATTTAACCTAATGTCTCTCTTGGAATAACCCACTAGTTTTTGCTGATTTTCTAAGTAGATGACAACAACAACAACAAAAAAAAAGTAAGAAATTAGATTCTCCTGTAGAGCTTTAAAAAAAAAAATCCATTCTTATGACTTTATTTTGCCCGATTGAGAGCTATTGTAATCTCCAGAAATGTTGTATAATAGATTTGTAGTAATAGGTGATAGATGTGAATATAGGTTATCATTGTTTTGTATTATGTATGTTTCAACAATAATAGATGGCCATGTCCATTATACTTCTGAAAATCATGTGATCTTGAAGCAATCTTTTGACATTGTAAGACTATTCAACTCTCAAAATCCAACAGGTATAAAATAGTCGCAAATATGGTTTGTGCGGATTGTGCACAATGATGCCTGTATGGTCAATTTGTTTTATATATTTTGCTATAAACGTAATGACAGGTATTCTAAAAATCAGTGTTCTTGGATCATGGCAGAGGAAACATGTTTAACTTCTTTGAATTTTGCTTCTTATATAAAATAAGGAAATGACTGTTCTGAGATGCAGACATATTACATAATACAGTCTGGCTTCAAAATTTCTATGTATCTTTGACTGACCTTGAAGACATAATCCTCATGATTTAGCCATCTCACTTCTGGGATTTCTACCATGCCTGGATTCACATTAAAATTTATATAGATAGTCAGTCACATATTTAATGATTTCTGACTAAATGTGAGTCAAAACACATGAGGAGAATATTAAAAATCCTTCTAAAACATAAGTCTTTAACTTAAGAAATGATGACTTAAGTGATATAATTAATTAGTTCACACAACACACTATGAATTATAAAGCAAATGAAAAGCATTAATAATTATGTCATAGCTATCATCATTATTATTTAAAAACTATTTTTACAGCAGGAAGGAGTGGGTGGATCAGTGCCAGAACACCCTCATAGAAGCAGGGGGAAGGGGAATAGGATAGGGGGGTTGCATAGGGGAAACTGGGAAAGGGTTTCATTTGAAGGGTTCATTGAAGGGAAACATTTGAAATGAAGGGAAACATTTGAAATGTACATATATAAAATAACCAGTAAAAAAGACATATAAAACAGACAGGAATGAAGGAAGAAAGAGGGAGAGAGAGAAAGAGAGAGAGAGAGAGAGAGAGAGAGAGAGAGAGAGAGAGAGAGGCAGGTATGGTGGTACATGCTTGTAAGCAGTGTAATGGGAATTCAGAGACATAAAGATCTCTGTGGCTTGCTGATCAGCCAGATTAACAAGGTTGTTTAGTTCTAGACCTATCTCAGACACCTTCTCTCAAGAGAAGTGTGCTTCTTGAAGAACAAGAACTGAGATTCATCTCTGGTCTCCATCTTCACCCATATTTATTCAATATATTCCTACACATTATCCGCCCCCTCCCACACACGTTGTAGATTATTCTGATGAAATACATGGGACCAAACTCTATTACAAACTATTATGTTCTAAGATTACTTACCAAGTAACCAAAATATGTAAGAGACACTGCTCAGAATCAGAGGAAATTCTATGATTAATCAACTCAATGTTGTTTTATTTTGATTTGAGTGGAAATACATTTTTTAGAGCCAAGATAAGAGTTGAAATTTTAACAAAACAGGGTACAAGACAGGTTGTAACAGAGTGAAATTAACATCTGTCAAATATGAATGCCTCAATTTGTTTATCCTTAATTGTTCACTTCTTCCAGTAATTCCAACAGCAGGAGAGGTATCTGGAGACCAAGAGCCAACAATGCAGTCAGCTTTACTAACTTAGGAAAGTTGTAAAAGAACAAATTGGTTCATTTTTAGGAATCAAATATCATTATGTTAAGAACATGGACCTACTTTTCAAATGTGGTAATGGGTGATGGGTGATGACGAGAAAACGAGCTGTGCTTTTAGAAATAATGAAAGGCAAAGTGCAGAAGGAGCTGTGCTTGGTTGGAAGGGTCAGCTTCAGAGAGCCAATGCCTTCTGTAGATGGTTAGAAAGCTGGGCTATGACTGAAATGTCTAATCTTCCATACCACATAAAGAAATGCATAGAATCTACCACATAATCTGATAGGAGGCGGAAGTACCTGTTCTGTGGGTTGGCATGGGAGATGCACTCATAAAGCAGAATACTTCTGCAAAGCTAGAGGTCTGTTCTAGAGGGCATTAAATTATTTCTCCATGCTTTTGTAGGTCTCTACGCTTGCTGAGAGTATCTAATATAGCTTTCTTGTAAAGATGTAGTATGTACCTGAAGTTTTATCTTCTTACCTTGAATGGCTTTAAGGAGTCTGTGTCACCTGTTTATTTTTTATGTGTTCATGCAAGTAACATGTATCAACATTGCCTCTTCTTTTATGAGTCTATTATAAAAAAATGCAATTCATTCAAGAAAGAAAGGGAGTAAATTGCTCCCTCCCAATTTCTTAAGGGTCAGAGACATTTATCTATGAAAAAGTAGTAACTTGAGAGTATTTGTAACTCTCATGAAGCAGCTTGTAATCATTTAAAAGTAAAACTTTGTCTTGCCTTTCAAAAAAGAGTAGGGGATTACAAACCTGACCTGTGTGTGAATTTTGTCTCGGTATCTCCCACCAGTTTAATGATATTTAATAAAATGAAAGTAAACTCACGTGCAGTCCAATTATTAACTTGGCATTTTCCCTCTTCTAAGGCTTTGGCTTATATCTCAGAGACCAAATGCATTAGCTTTGGTCTTTTAAATGAACTTCATCATTTGAAGATTAATACATCTATTTAGTTGACATTGAGCATTATGTGTTGGGTAGCTCATGTTCCATGTGCAAGCACAAACTGGTAAGGCTGACAGCAACATGCCCACAGACTCTAAAATCTAGTAGGGAGATTGTTAGACCCAATCCTTTCAGCAGAACCACATTATTATAATGAAAACTGCTACAGGGTAATGAAGTACACAGAACTCAGAGAGAGGAATACTCAAGATGGCTTAGCTCATAAAGGAGCCAAATGACCATTGTGTTTTCCTTGGTGGAAGATACAGGACCCTGCAAGGTAAACCCTGACTTCCACATTGTTGTCCTTCTCCATAATTTGAGCAGGAATCTAAAAAAATGATCCATTTATGTCTATTGAGAAAATGTTACACTGGAATTTCAAATGTCTGGGGCATTGTCTTGGGCCAGAAGGCATTACAATACATACTACACAACTTCAAGATGTATGTGCTATGAATAAGGTAACTAGTGTAAGAAAATAAGTGTGTAAATTGATTTGATTTTTTGTTCTGTATTCTCTTTTTTTATTCTAAGTAGTCACTTCAATGCTTCTTTACAATAATCTTTTATAGGCAAAGGATGAACTTTGTCTTAATCCACTTATCATGGACAGATTTTAATGCTATTTAGTGTGTACATTATTTGTATATGCTTTTATATAAACAAGGGAGTTACATAGTTCACATTTTATTATCCAGAATAGTTGTATTCACACATGCACACACATACACACACACACACACACACACACACACACACACACACAATTTATGCTTCTATGTCTGCCAGCATTAATCTGCCTGATGCATCATACAGAATATTACTTTCTAGACCTTATGGGCATACTAAGTATTTCATTTTCATTTTCTGAAAAGCAAATACACTTAATGAACTAACATAGACATTAATTCAGAACCACTTTCATCTGTGCATAGGAATAATTATGGGAACCAGGGAGGTATTGGACAGAAGTGTACCACAGCTGGAGTAATCAAATAAGCAGACTCATGGGACCCACAAAAAATTGAAGCCACAATCATGGCACTTATATGTATCTTCTCTAGGTCCTCTGCATATGTGTTATAGCTTTGGTTTGGTGGTTTTCTGGAACTAAAGATATTGAAAGTAGAGGTACCTCTGACTCTTGTCTGCTCTTGGGGCTCCATTCCTCCTCCTGGGTTCCCTTCTATAGCCTTGATATGAAGGTTTGTGCCTGGCCTTATTGTATTGTGTTATGCAGTGTTCAGATAAAGTCTCTGTGAAGATTTCTCTTTTCTGGGAGAGACATGGTTATAGGAGTGGATCAGGGAAAGAGGAGGTTGCGAGAACTTAGAGAAACAGAGGAAAGAGGACCTGTGGTAGGGATGTATTGTATGAGAGGAGAGTAAATAAATATATTACTTTGGAGCCATCTTTGACTCTTTTGCCATCCTTCTACTTTTTCATTGAGGTTTGACTGCCTAGCATTAGTACCAGGGGAGGTACCTAGTTTAATAGCAACTGAAATCCCATATTTGGTTAATATCTATGGGAGGCCCTGCCCTTTTCTAAAGAAAAACAGAGGAATGGAGGAGGTTGGAGAGAAAGTTGAGGGATGGACTGTGAGGACAAGAGAGAGGGGAAACTGCTGCCAGGAAGTCACACATGTAAAAAGAATAATTTTATTTGTTTTGCTTTCTGAGACTATAATATAATTACATCTTTTTTCTGTTCCTTTCTCCAAAACCTTCCATATATTCCTTCTTGCCTTTGCAAATTCAAGGCCTCTTTTTTTAATACTTGCTGTTACATGTATGTGTAAATACACTTTTTGTTTGTTTGTTTCTGCAGATTTTACTTTGCATGTAACCACTGTGGGGAGGGGGTGTCTTGCCTGTGGCCATCCTAGAGAATACACCAGAGTTCTGAGGGCTCCAGACACTACCTGGGAAGTCAGGTAACAGAAACAATGATTCAGACCAATCATGTGATTACAAAGCTGGGTTATCCAGCAAGGCTCCAGGTGTCAGGCTTGTCTTTGGATTTATTCTTTTTCTTTTCTTTTCTTGGATATTTTCTTTATTTGCATTCCAAATGTTATCCCCTTTCCTGGTTTCCCCTCTGGAAACCCTCTATCCCATTTCCCTTCCCCCTGCTTTTATGAGGGTGCTCACTCGTCCACCCACCCACTCCTGCCTTAACATCCTGGTATTCACCTACACTGGGGCATCAAGCCTTCACAGGACTAAGGGCCTCCCCTCCCATTGATGCCAGATAAAGCAATCTTCTGCTGCATATGCAGCTGGAGCCATGGGTTGCTCTAAGGAAGCAGTGACATGGGAAGGGCAAGCACTGGGCCAGTCCTTGAGTCACTTCAATGACTTCAGGGACACAGAAGACCTTAACAGTTGGTGGATCCTGGGATCTCCAGTCCATGCCTTCCTTGGCCTGGGGTTTCCTGAAGGACCTGCCAGCAAACTTGGCTTCACTACCCAGATCTTCCCTTTTTCTAAGGATCTGATTGTACATGGCTAGATGCTCAGATACGCAAGAGGTACCAGTTCTGATCTGCCCAGTGCAAAGTCCCAGCAATATAAGTATCCTCAGTCTCCTCAAACCAACGGGCCACCATCATGCCACAGTCATTGGATTGGGCCAACTTACATGCCTGCATAGACTATCACAGAGCCTATCTGGTTCACATTGAGCAGGCTACAATTGCAGAACTTTCCCTACAGCCTTTGCAATCTGGCTAGGGTTGGTAACTGTGAGATCATTCCCTACCACCAGAATGCCTGCACTAGCTGTGAACTTCTGCCAAGCTTCCCAGTCGTCCTGGTAAAGGGGTCTTCAATGAACACCACTGGGCACTCCTCGATGAAGGACTTGTATAGGTCAGGCAGTTGCTCGGGTATGATGTTCCTGCTGGATTTGTCCAGAGACTTGAAGTCCAGGTCATACTTGCCAGGCTTGTAGAACTCAGAGGCAGCCATGCCTATGCTGATGACAACCTGTTCAGTGTACCTGGCCTTTGCAACTATAGTCTTCAGCAGGTCCAGCGCAGCTTTGTTCTCCAGGACATTAGGTCTAAATCCTCCCTCATCACTCACATTGGTGGATTCCTTCCCACATGTATCCTTGATGATATTCTTCAGGTTTGTGGTAAACCTCCAATGTGCATGGATTTCTGGAAACAAGACAGATCCTAAACTCTTGCATGGCCACCTTATTACCAGCATGAGAACTGCTTTTGATCATACTGAAAGCTGGGACAAGTAATACAACTTCAGACTTGCCAGCCGAGTCAGCAATGTGACAGTAAAGGGGCTATTATTCCATGGCACCTGCTTTGCAGACAGCCAGGGACATTCCCAGGATGGTATTTGCACCAAATTTAGATTTATTCTCACTACCATCCATCTTGATCATCAGTTTGTTAATCTTCTCCTGCTCTACAACATTCAGTTTCTTGCTACTCAGAGCAGGTCCAATGATCTTATTGATGTGCTCAACAGTCTTTGTGACACCCTTTCCCAGGAAACATGTCTTATTTTTTGTTGTGGAATTCTAGGGCTTCATAAATGCCACTTCTGAGACCTTTTGCAGTATAGAGATCCACCTCAACAGTGGAGTTCCCATTGGTAGTCAAAGATCTCTCTGGCATGGATCTTGAGAATAGACATGGTGAACTTCTGGCTGTCGGATCTCTGTGAAGGAAGGAAAGAGTAGCATTATTATTGTAAATACTTTAGCCAAAAATGGTGTTCAGGCTTATCACAGTAATAGGAAATATGTCCTGTTATCAGCTTATTAAAATTCATACATGAACTGTAAACATTTCAGGAGTTGTTAGTGACTTGATTTAAGGTATCTTTTTATTTCTTTCTTAAATTATTTCCATTCTAAGTCATTTCTAAATTTATTTTTAAATTTTTAGCAGTGCTAGGGCTTGAATTCAGAGCTTCTTGCATGGAGCCAAGTACTCAACCACTGAATTATCTCCTTTATCTTTATTTTTGTTGGCTGGTTGATTGCTTGCTTTTGTTTTGTTTTTGTTTTTGGTTGTTTGTTTGTTTTTTATTAAGTAAATTTGACTGATCTAGCTAATTTATTTTTTAAAATAAGATATAATAAAATAAAATTAAAATTAATACATGAGAATTAAATAAAACAAACAAGCAAAGAAAAATATCCCAAGAGAAGACATAAGAATCAGATACCAATTCATTTGTTCACTCTTAGCTAGAGAGGATGCACTTAGTCCTACTTCAAGTTGATGTACTTGGTTGGGTACATCCATGGTGGGAGAGACTCCCTTTCTCTGAAGATAGGAGATGGAAGAAATGGGGAAAGGTGAGTGGTGAGGGTGGACTGGAAGGAAAGGAGGAAGGGGTCTAAAATTGGTCTCCAAAGTGAATAAATAAATTAGGAGAGAGAGAGAAAGAGAGAGAGAGAGAGAGAGAGAGAGAGAGAGAGAGAGAGAGAGAGAGAGAGAGAGAGAGAGAACATAACATTTGGCTTAAGCTGGAGATCAGATCTCAGGTTTGTAGTTACCTAAGCAGTGGCAGATATGGGTTCCATTTTGTGAAGTAGGTATTAAATTAAGTCAGTTATTGGGTGGTTATTCCCACAAGCTTTGGGCCCTGGTATATCTTTCAGACAGGACACAATTTTAGCTCAAAGTATTTGTGTCTGCTTGGTATTTCTGTTTTCTTCTGGTAGCTTCCAGTGTATTTCCTGTACCAAAGACACTATTCTTTAGGGGTGAAGGTTCTTTGTAGGCATAGCTCAAATTCTCCATGATTAATGAGTTATGCAGTTGTCTTTAACATGGATGCCTTCCTGTCCAATTACAGAGAACAACCTATAGTATTGGAAACAGCTTGGGTTGTTGGGGGTTCCTGTGAGACCCCTTTGATAAACAAATCAATTATGTAACCTAATTCCTATACTAGAACCTTCATTGGGTAATAAGAGGTGCCTAATTTAGGTTCTGTCTCCCCATTATTTGGCAAATTCATTGAACTAACCTTCAAATATATTTTCACTTCCAGTTTAGTGTTCTTATGTGTTAAATTTTTATTTTATTTTATAATTGTCTCATAGAATTCTATCTTTTCTGATGTAGGACAGAAAGATTTCACAACAAGTTTGGAGAGGAGGAGCTAGGAAGAATAAATGAAGAGAAAACTATAATCAGCATATATTATGTCTAGAAAAGTAAAAGAGGGATCAACTCTATTTTGACTTTATTTTCTACACTATTAATATATTCCCATATATTTATTTATTATTTCTTTCCTTATTTATTGTTTTCAATACATCCGAGACAGTTACTCCTCAGTCTACTTCTTCCAGTTGCACTCTCCCCTCTCCCCAGATCTGCTCATGCTCCTTTTTCTATATACTCAGGGTTAAATCCCCTTACTCAAGAATGCCATCTCAAGTTCCATTGTTTTATACTATCAAAAGTCTCAGTGTGGGATGGGAAGATGGCTCAACAGGCAAAGGCACTTGTTACTAAGTCTGACAACATGAATTCAATACTCAGGCACCACATGGTAGAAGGCGAGAGCTGATGTTTATAAGTTGTCCTCTGTCCTATACACACACACACACACACACACACACACACAGAGAGAGAGAGAGAGAGACAGAGACAGAGACAGAGACAGAGACAGAGACAGAGACAGAGACAGAGAGACAGAAACAGAGAGAAGCAGAGACAGAGAGAGACAGAGAAACAAAGAGAGACAAAGAGGCACAGACACAGACAGAGAGACACAGATTAAACAAATTTAATACAATGTCAATGTGTAAACCAGAATATGAAACATTAATCCAAGCGGGACAGTGGTGGTGCACGCCTTTAATCCCAGCACTTAGGAGGCAGAGGCAGGCAGATCTCTGGGTTCAAGGCCAGCCTGGTCTACAGAGTAAATTCCAGGACAGCCAAGGCTACACAGAGAAACCCCATCTTGAAAAACCAAAAAAGAAAAAGAAAAAGAAAAAGAAAGAAACATTAATCCACTTGAGTGTTCATCTTTCACATAGTAAACATAAACAGTCACTTTATCACTTGATTTTTCCTAAATTAAAACTTTCCCTAATTTTAACTCATTTATCCCAATTAACACTGTCCATATGTGCATGCACATGTATCTGTTTATCTGTTGGAGCATGTCTGACCTACAGAGGCTATGCTTCAAAAGAAAACCATCTCTCCTAGCAGCCTTGCACTACTAATAGCATGTTAGCTTTATGAACTTCTCCCTCATCAACGCTAGAATTTTCACTGGCTTCATCTTGTTCAGGTCTTGTACTGTCAGCACTAATTAGATTCAATGGATTAAAAATCAAAAGACAGCATGAAGTTGATAAGGAGGTATGTTGGAGCTGGCAGGATTTGGAATAGAAAGAAAGGTAGCTATGATCAAAATACATTGTATACATGTATGAAATTCTCTAAGAATATATAAAAATGTAATGTAAAAATATATTTGTTTGTGGAATCTATGCTTGCTTTTTGCTTTAATAAATAAAATTTTCTCTTACAAAATAGTGAAGGAGGGAATTCATTTTGTATGGTTGTTGAAAATCTGGCAAGGTTCACTGCTCCCAGCTGGTTTATTTTGGGAGCTTACTGGATAACTCCTGGAGTTGTCCTGAATATTACTCTCCTTAGGGCCTTCCGACTTCTCATGCAGATCCGTATTTCATTTTAACGACAGTAAGGCTCTGAAAATTCCAATGGGTCTTACAATCACCAGCACTGCAGAAATGCAGCCTGGCACATCTTGTCTATAAAACGTTCAAGGTTTCTCACATAGTTTTTGCAAGTATATAACCCTGGATATTTTAAGAAGGCAAATAAGTTTTTGCTAGGAAACAATATGTGTAACTGATTGTCACAGTTAACAAGAATATATTTATAATGGAAGAAGATTCTATATTATACTATAAGATATTTCATGTAAAAATTCAAAAATTTAAGAATTAGAAAAATATTTTCTTGAAATATCAAATTTAGTTCTATTGTGCACATGGTTTATTATTGCCAAATGATTTTCTATCCACTAAAGTGTATATGTTTGGATTTGACAATCTTTTAAAATATATGCATATTTCTAGAAATAATTTGATTTAATAAAACTCTGTCTTTGATTCTTATGAATTATTAAGTGTTTACTATTATACATAACCAAAATCCATTGGAACTTCCAGTGGTGTTTGCAAATAAATAACTGGTAAATGAGGACAAGTAGTTCACTTCAGGATGTGACTGGTCCTCAGGGAGTTTGAGACACAATTAGACACAATCATCAATATTATAAGATTCACAGTTCATCACCAACCATCACAAGCATCATCAATATAATCTATTTAGCAATGCATTGACACAATTTTCAAGGAAGTATTTGTAGGAGACTACGTGGAAACACTGCTCACCATGGCTAGGGAAAGGGCTCAGATGTTAAGAATACATACTTCTGTTCTGGAAAACCTGTCTGTTTTCCAGCCCCTTAATCTTGGCATCTCACAGCTATCTGTAACTTTACCTCCAAAGGATTTGATTCTTGTTTCTGGAATCCTTGGTACAAACAGTTATACTTGTATAGATTATAACACAGAAGAGCAAATTATATATAATTTCTAAACCAAACTTAGAATTCCTATACCTCTTCCTGGCTATTCTTCTGTACACTACCTAACACCCTTTATAATATAATATTAAGTATGAAAGTTTCTCTGAATTCTGTGAGCCTTAAATTATGTTAATATAACCCTAGGAAAAGAATTACAAACCTTTATTTGTAGCCCACCAGCCAGAAATATAGCTAAGAAACTATTTGCCACTGACATCTGAAGAGGGACACAATCTCATGGGACTGAGGTTCAAGTGGAATTTGACACTTTTCCCAAGAAGACAGTGCCAGAATTTGATGAAGCAATTGGAATCTGAGGTGAATAGTTTCGCACCAATGACCACACATAAGGCCACCCAAGTACTTTGTGCTGATGTCTCAGTGAGTGAATAGGGAGCTAATTTCCTCCTCCTAAGTAATATGCTAATATTGCATATTAGTTATTATATGATTAATTAATTAATAGATTTTGTAGCTCTTGAGATAGGTTGTAGACATATGTTTATCAATGAAAAGGAAGTAGGATCTTCACTAACTGCTCTAATATATTTGATCATCAATAGTTTTATATTTTATACTAGGATATCCTACTGATGCATGTCATTTGTTCAATCAAAACATAAAACTTGTTTCTTAAGTTCATAACTGCAAAAGTTTGTTATAAAATTTACAAATATAAAAGTGAAAGAATCATATAATTTAATTAAGATATGCATTGTATTCACATTAAATTTGAAGAAAATAATTGCTTTGGGAAAGAAAATGACATATCCACAGAAAGAAACGAAGTCTATGAATAGTCTCAAAATGTGTATTCTGATTAATTCAGAGTTACGTAGAAATGAAAAGGTGACAGCTAACTGACACTCTGGTAACAAGATTTGTGTGAATGACATTTTAGGGATGATTCACATGAACTGCTTTTGACTATTTCATAGATCCTACCTGTGGCACTGGCATATAGACAAAAATTTATATGAATGTATAAGCACATACACTATACCACAGTACCATCTGAGCTTTCAGCAGAAACACACACACTCACACACAATCACATATACATTACTCACATACATACATGCATACATACATATATACACACATGCATATATACATACATACATACATACATGCACTAAGAAATATTTCCCTCTTCTATATAGGGACAAAATACAAAAAAATTATCACTTCAAAAAATCCCATGATTATCTTTAAAATGCTATTAATTTTGAAAATAGACTTGGGCTTCCTACATTAGAACTTTTATAAAATAAAGTTATAAGGAAATAAGATGAGAGGTTAGTCAATCTCTATGTATTTATGTAACTATGTATGTATCTATGTATGTATCTACAAATTATCTGTCTGTCTGGCCATCTGTCTGTCTTGAGATTATTACATACCCTGGCAGTTTTAAAGAGATATTCATGCAAAGGGAACAACACTGTACATTCAGAAAATATGACCTATGCATGGAAGCTGGGCAAATCTACAAATGGACTTAATAGTCTTAGGACTGAGAACTGACTCAATTTAAATTTTATAACTTTAATAAGGTTTCATTATAGAAAAATAAAAAATAATAATCAATTAGAATAATTTTTATTGACAAAGTTATTTATACATTTCCAACCTGATCAGTTTCCCATCTCTCCTCTCCTAGTCTCTTCCTTGCACTCCCACCCCATCCCTCCTCCCCTTTTCCCATAAAAAGGGGAGGACATCAGCCAGCCCTAGCATATCAAGCCACAGTAAGACTAGGTGCATCCTTTTCCACTGTGACTAGACAAGGGAGCCCAGGTACAGTCCGTTTCTGCTTTAGGAGTTTCACATGAAGACCTAGTTTCACAATGGCTACAAATACACAGAGGGCCTAGGTCTGTCCCATGCATGCAATCTAGTTGGTTGATTATTCATTTCCATGAGCCCCTATAGGTGAAAGTTATTGGACTATGTAGGTTTTCTTGTGATATACTTGAGCACAATCACTCAATCCTTTTGCCCTTCTTTCACAGGATGCCTCAAGCTCCACTTAATGTTTGGCTGTGGATCTCTGCATTAGTTTCCAACAGTTTCTGGGTGAAGCTCCTCTAGTGACATTTATGCTAGGCTCCTGACTACAAGCATAGCAGAATATCATTAATGGTGTCTGGGTTGTGCTTCCTCTCATGGCATGGGCCTCAAACTGTACCACTCACTGATTAGCCCTTTTCTGAAATTCTAATTCATCTCCCACACCTGAGTATCCTGTAGGCAGGACAAATTGGGGGCTAAAGGTTTTGGGGCTGGATTGGTGTCCCAATCTCTCCATTAGAAGTTTTGCCTGATGACAGGATATGTTCAGTTCAGTCTCCATATTCCCTATTGTTAGGCATCTTACCTATGATCATCCTCAGATTCCTAGGAGTTTCCATTGTCCTAGGTTTTAGCTCATTCCTGAGATGTTCCTCCACCCACTCCAGTTGTATCTCCCAAAACTCTCTCCTTCTGACCCCCCCAACCTAATCCCTCCTGTTTCCACTCTTACTTCCTTTCCCACCCAGTTTCCTTCCTCCATCTACCCCAAATATCTAATCTCTTTCCCCTCCTCAGTGAAATTCAAGCATGTATCCCTAAACATTCCTTGTTAGTTTTTGGGGAGTTACAGTTTGTAGCCTCATTATTCTGTCCTTTATGACTAATATACACACTTATAAGTAGGTACATGTCTGTTTTTCTGGTCTGAGTTATCTCACTCAGGGTGATCTTTTCTAGTTTAGAGCACTGACATAAAAATTTCATGATGTCATTATTTTTAATGGCTGAGTAATTCTTCATTGTCTAGATGTTCCATATTATTTTTATCCATTCTTTGGTTAATGGACATCTAGGTTATTTCCAGCCTCTGGTTATTGTGAATAAAGCTACTATAAACACAACTGAATAAGTGTCTTTGTGGTAGGGTAGATCTTCTTTTGGGTATATGCCTAAGTGTGTTATAAGTGGGTCTTGAGATAGATTTGTTCCCAGTTTTCTGAGAAACTAACAAATTAATTTCTAAAGTGGTTATACTAGCTTGAACTTCCACTAGCAATTGAAGCATGTTCCCCTTGCTCAGTGTCCTCTCAACATGTGCTATCACTTGAGTTTTTGATATCTTTTTCTTTTGCATCTTTTTTTTATTTTCTATCAGTTACTTTATTTATTTACATTTCAAACCATACTGATGTGTATAAGATAAAATACTAGAGTAGTTTTGACTTGCATTCCCGTAATGACTAATGATGCTGAACATTTATTTTAGTGCTTTTCAGCAATTAGAGATGATAATTTCATTTTAGCTCTGTACCTCATTTTTTATTTGAGTTATTTGCTTTGCTGATGTCTAGTTTCTTGGTTTCTTTATCATTTTGGATCAAAAATTTTCTTAATAGATACTAGTAACCAAAGCTAAATTAAGACCAAGTAAATAATATAACTATAACCCCCAAGAAAATAGAATCAGTCATTAAAGTCTGCTAACAAAATAAAGCCATGGCCTGAAGTTCAGAACTCTACCAGACTTTCAAGGAAATGATAACTCCAATACTCCTCAAATTATTCCACAAAATAGAAACAGGAGAAACATAGCAAAATTCATTTTTATGAAGACACAGTCACCCTGACAACTAAACCAAACTTAAACTTAACCAAGAAAGAAAATTTTAGACAAATCTTCTTTATAAACATTGATGCAGAAATATGCAATAAAATAATTGCAAATTGAATCCAAGAACACATCAAAAACATAATCTTATACAAGTAGGCTTAATCCCAGTGGTGCAGACATGGTTCAACATACAAGAATCCATCAATGTAATCCACCATATAAACTAACTAAACCAACAGATCAAGCAAAACACATGACCATCTTTTTTGTTTGTTTTTGGTTTTGTTTTAATTTAATGTAATTTTTATGTATTCACTTTAAATCCCTCTCATTGGCCCCTCCCAGTCATCCCTTTCACACTCCCTATGACCCTTCCCCTTCTGCTCTGACCAGGTAGGGGCTCCCTGGGTATCCCTCCTCACTGGTACTTCAATTATCTTGGAGGCTAGGCATTTTCTCTCCCACTGAAGCCAGACAGGGCAACCCAGTTAGAAGAATATATCCAGGCAACAGCTTTTAGGATAGCCCCCATTCCTATTCTTCAGTACTCACATGAAGACCAAACAGTACCTCTGCTACATATGTGCAGAGAGGTCTAGGTCCAGCCCGAATATGTTCTTTGGTTGATCATCTTATTAGATCATTTTATTAGACTTTGAAAAAAAAACTTTGACAAAATCCATCACACTTTATGATATACTCTTAGAGATATCAGGGATACAAGGAACATATCTAAACACAATAAAGGCAATATACAGCAGGTCTATAGGCAATATCAAATTAAATGGAGAGAAACTTAAAACAATTCTACTAAAATCAGGGACAAGGCAAGGCTATCCACTCTTTCCATAGCTACTTAATTTGGTACTTGAAATTTTAGTTAGAGCGGTAAGACAACCAAAAGATATCAAGGGAATATAGATTAGAAAGGAAGAACTAAGAGTATCATTATTCACAGATGATATGATAGTATACATAAGAGACCCCAAATATTCCACCAGAGAACTTCTACAGCTGATAAACAGCTTCAAGAAAGTAGCTGGATACAAAATTAACTCAAAAAAAAATCAGCCATTCTCCTTTATACAAACATAAAAGAGGCTGAGAAAGAAATTACAGAAACAACACCTTTCACAATAGCCACTAATAATATAAAATGTTTTGTGGAGCTCTAACCAAGGAAGTCAAAGACCTGTATGACAAAAATTTTAAATTTTTGAAGAAAGAAATTGAAGAAGATATCAGAAGATGAAAGTACATCCCATATTCATTCATTGATTGGTAGGATTAACATAATAAAAACTAACCATCCTTCCTAAAGCAATCTACAGATTCAATGAGTTCTCATCGAAATTCCAACACAATTCATTAAAAACTTTAAAAAAACAATAGTTTAGTTCATTTGGAAACAAGCAAACAAACAACATAACACAACAACAACAAAAAAAAAAACCCAACAGGATATCCTGTACAATAAACGAACTTCTTGCGGTATCATCATACCTAACATCAAGCTGGATTACAGAGCAATAGTAATAGACACTGCATGGTTTTGACATAAACACAGACAGGTTAATCAATGAAATCAGACTGAAGTCCCAGAAGTTAATCCGCACCCCTAGGGACACTTGATTTTTGACATTCTTTACAGCAGTTACTGACATAGTAAACATATTTTTCCATATCCCCTTTATATCTACAGTTCAAATATTAACTGAAGATCCTTTATGGTAATTTACACATGCATAAATTAGCTAAAGAACTTTATGGAGAACTCACAACTTTTATGGATACAATAAATCTGTGAAATCCAAGTGCAGAATCCCTAGGATAGGCCCTGTCTGTTGACTGCTTGATTTGGTACTAACATCAGGTAAAATGCTTTACAAATACATTCTTCATAGGTAACCCCAGTATGTTTTTAGATCAATGAATGTCAATAATTATTTGTGATATAAAATAAATCATATAGTATGGAAGGAGAGTACAAAATCTCACCAATGCCTGAGAAGCTATTGAAATTTGAAACTTTCTGGAAGAAAGTCAACTCTCTATCATGTGACCTCTGGTTGGCACACCACAATGGCAGAGCAGGGCCAATTCTAGAGACTAGTTAGGCAAAACAAACTAGACTTAATGTGTGGAAAGAAGTAGAGGAAGGAATGAAAGGAGAAGGAGGAGGAGAAAAAGAAAGAGGAGGAAGAAATGGAGGAGGAAGAGGAAGGAGAGAAGGAGGACAAGGAGGAGGAGAAGGAAAAGGAGGAGGAAATGGAGGAGGAGAAAGCAGAGAAAGTGGAAGAGGAGGAGGAGATAATTCAAATTCGGAAAGGAAGAGGAAGAAGGGTGAAATTATCCTCTTGATTGCATAGGAAGAGATCTATGTACAGTACTATAACATGATCAAAAACCATGTCTAGGGAAGTCACAGGACAGAAACTATTATTGTTTCACTGGATGGTCAGCTTATTAAATGCCTCTTAATTTATAGCTACATCCAGAGATTGTATTTTCTAAACCTAGTATGCAAAGTTTATTTCAGTGGGTGGTGATTAATGCAGATATACAATAATGTCCATTGTTGAGAAATGACTTTGGATGTTCAGCTATAGATGGAATATCTATGTAAAACCCTACCCACATGGTTCAGAGAATCCTGTATAAGAGGAAACAGAAAGACTGAACTAGAGGGAGAATGTAGAGGAACTCTGTGAAATGCTGACCTCCAGACAAGACCTGGCTGTTGCAGGGATGAAGTCAGAGGAACTGAGTTTAGTAACAGAGGATTTTCACAAGCTTTTTTAACGATTTTTTAACAAGACAGCTAAAAATTCAAACAGATTTAATAAGGGCCTATTTATAGTTTTGTAGCTACTGGCAATTTGTGGCTACTTGGAGAGAGTCACTTTCCTTACCTGTGTTACCACTGATGGTTCCTTGGGTTGCAGTAGACAAACACACACACCCATTCCAGAGGATCAACAGTAATTGGATTCATTGGGCTCAAAAGAGAAAGAGAGTAGGGGGAGGGAAGGAGCAAATGAGGTTGTGAGGAGAAACAAAGCATTTTGGAAATAACAGACATAGAAGATCTACTTGTCCTGTTTGTCCCTTTTATTTTCTGAGTATTTTTAAATGGAAAACATGAACTCACAACTCTACAGATATCTGACTACTTTGAGAATAGGCATGTAACAAATTAAAGAAACCAGAAATTACTAAATTCAGTTGAAAATGGCAATGAAAACTTCACAAAATATCTAGCTGATAGTTATAAAACAGTTATTGTCTAATTTATTATCTAGCTATTTATTGAATACAAAGTATATGAGAAAAATATAAGATATTTTGAAAAGCAGACTAGTACTTTTTGTCCTTTAGAAATTCAACTTGATGTAAATTCCTGCCTCTTAGTATCTTCTAAAATGAAGTAAAAAAGCCACTTCAAATTTCACTCAAATATTTGAGAGTTATAGAACATTTCATAAAATGTCCTTGACGTCCTTGTTCATTTAAGCAAAGTATAAGTACACACCTACCAATGTGTCCAGAACTTTTTTTTTAGATATTTTCTTTATTTACATGTTGTACGATATCTCCTTTCCCAGTTGCCCCTCCAACACCCCCCCCAAAAAAAACAAAAACCAAAAACCAACAAGGACAAACCCCTGTTCCTTCTTCCCTCCCCATGCTAGCCACCCCATCCTCTCCTGCTTACTGGCCCTGGCATTCCCCTACATTGGGGCATAGAACCTTCACAGGGCCAAGGGCCTCTTCTCCCATTAATGACCAACTTGGCCATCCTCTACTATACATATGCTGCTGGAGCAATTAATCCCATGGTTCAGTCCCTGGGAGCTCTGAGGTAGTAGTTAGCCCATTTATTTGTCCAGAACTTTAAAACATGGCCTCTTAGTATAAATTTGCCTATGTAATTTCCTGCTTAGGTGCTCTGTTCCCTTTCTGTGTATTAACCTCCAGGGGATCATATGTGTTCTACTCCCCAGTCTTGGTACAAAACAGACACTCAAATAAACAGCACCAATTAAATAAAACTAATTTTACAGTTAGCCATCTGTGATGGTAAATTTTCAGTGACAACTGGATTTATAATCACTTGTAGTAACAGGCAGGTACTTAAAGAAATATGTTTCTGAGAAGAAAACTCTCACACTGACAGTGCATGGTTATGTACCAAGACCGGGGTTTTACAAAGAATAAATATGTTAAAAGGAGATGAGATGAGTAATAGCAGTTTCTTCCTCCTGACTGAATGGATGAAAGTAGCCACTTTACATTTTTCCTTCTTTTTTTATATTTATTTATTTATTTTTATTAATCATTCCATTTATTTACATCCCACTTCTGGGTTACTCCTCCAGAACCACACCCCATCACATATCCTCCCTCTTCTCCCTCCTCTTTGCCTCTATGAGGGTGCTCTCACACCTACCCACGTGCTCCTGCCCCACTGCTCTAGCATTCCTCTATGCTAGGGCATCAAACCTCCACAAGATCAAGGGCCTCAACTCCCTTTGCTGTCAGACAAGGCCATCCTCTGTTACATATATATCTGGAGCCATGGAGCCATGTATACTCCTTAGTTTGTGTTCTAGTCCCTGGGAGCATCCTCTCTGCAGACACCAAACTTGATACTGATACTGTTACCCAAAGACACTTGCTGACAGGAATCTGGTGTGGCTTTTTCATGTGCGGTTCGGCCAGCAACTGACCATTGCAGATGTGGTTGCTTGGAGCCAAGTATCAGACTGAGCTAGGAATCCCCGGTGGGGGAGCTGGTAGAAGGACTGGAGGAAAGGAGGGGATTTGCAACCCCATAGGAAGAACAATGTCAGCGGCCAGTCACTTTACAGTCTTACCACAGCTAAGAGGGCTAGCTTTTTTGGCTGTTATGACTTTCCCACAATGATGGATCATATCCACTCAAACCACTAGCCCCCTTCCTTTAAGTTGCTTCAATTACGTATTTTAACACAACATGTGAAAAAAAAAATGGATACAGAAAATTGGAACTGAATGTAGGATTATTGTTATAAGACTAACTAGGTATTTGGTAGGACTTTAAAATTGTTTAGTAAAACTGAGTGAGTTAATATCACAGGCTAGATGCATAATCCAATGTTGTAAGCAAAGATAGACCATTCTTGTGAGAACTTTGAAAACTAGAAAGCAAATTGAAGTATATGAATAATGAAAGTCTGACTGAAGTTTCAAAGAAAAATAGAAAATCCATTGAGACCTGGGCTAGAGACCATCCACAAAACATTTTGGAAAAGAATCAGGTTGCTTTCTACTGCATCCTGATAGTTTTGAGTAGTAGAATAATAAAGTAAAATGTTTGACAGAGGGAAATTCAAGACTTCATAGCATTCAGGCAGTGTCATGATTACAGCTCACTGTTCTCAGGTTGACAGAGATAGGACAGAAAGTTATTACTTTGTGTAGTTTGGTGAGGAAAACAATAGGCACAAATTTTAAGGTGTAGGCAAATAAATACCAATAAATTATTAAACAGTTTAGTATCATTAAAGAGTCACGTGGTACTCAGTAATGAAACAGTAGAAAAATGTTCCACAGGAGTAAATCCTGTCTACCCATCACTGACTATTTGGCAATTTTATGTAAATTTGGCCAAAGCTAGATTCATTTGGGAAGAACTCACAACCAATAAAATACCTCCACAAGATTTGGCTATAGACAAGTCTGGAGGACATCTTCTTTAGTGTTTGATGTGGAACAGCCCTGCTCATTGTCAGTGAGCCATTCCTGGGCAAGCTGAGCAAGCCTTTGAGAACAAACCAGGTGCCAACACTCCTCCATACCTTCTGCCATCTGTTCCTCCTTCTAGATTTCTTCCTTGAGTTTCTTATACAATATCATTGGATGAAGAAATACAAACTGCAATATGAAATAAATCCCTTCCTCCTCAAGTTTATATTAGTCATGGTGTTTTGCCACAGCTGTAGAACACTTAACTGAGACAGAATCCAACTTGTGATAATGCAAATTCATCTAAAAACAGGAGCATCTCAAAAGGTAACACTATAGGAGGGGAACCCTGCAAGAAAACATCTAACTGTTTTCCTATGTAGAGCTGCCAATGAGCCCAGAGCACGGGATAGTTGGAGTAAAGGAGATTACCTTGAGCTGAAAGCAGGATTTGGCACTGCCCTTCATGTGGTAAAATAGTAGCATAACAGGGGCTTGAAACAAGGTTCCAGAAAACTGCTAAAGTAAGACACGGAAGGAGCAGATTACCTTCAAGGAGGCCCTCAAAAGTCATTGTGTTAAGCTGAGAGGCTAAGCTTAAGTTATAGTGGAGCTTCAAGGATTCTAAAACACGTGATGGGTACCAAGAAAAGTTGCACACATAGGACATAACTGGCCAAACAGCTATTTACAGATACTTTGATTAAAAGATTGCCTTGAGTATTACAAAGTACCTTAAAGGTACCTTAGGCCTCAGTATTTGGGCAATTTCAAATCATAAAATTTTTGGTGAATGTTGCCTCCCCCACCCAGTTCAGCCACTTTGGTGGTTTCCGCCCGAGGCGATCACCTGGAGAATTAAGACAAAAGACCTTCTGCAGACTATCTCAGCTTATCTCTGAAAGAAGCTGCCCGGGAAGTTCTCCCTGAGATACAACTAAACCTACAACAATGCCTACTGCCTGAGGACATCCACAGATGTCCTAGAGGCTGGTGACCTTCGCCCCTGATTCTCCCCAGACTCTTTTCTGACTCTTCCCACAAAGTTTATGTTATGCAAATATTGTAACCTAGACATCTAGTTTCTCTTTCTTTTGTACATATAAATGCTGAACCACAAAAGTAAAGTACGGAGTCTTGATTGGGGTTCAACTTGACTTCTCTTAGGGAATGAAAAGAAGAATCAGCTGTTCAAAGCACCTGCTTTTCTAACAGAAGAACCAAGGTTGGTTTCTAGAACCCACATGGTGGTTCACAATCATCTGTAATGAGTTTCAGGGAATCTGACCACTTCTCACTTCCACTAGGATCAGATATGCACATAGTTACAGAAACACACACAAACACACACAAAATGTGAATAAGATTTTACATTACAAACTGGCATGCTATATATCCTTAATAACTGTAAGCTAGTGCTATTACCATACTCCCAATGAGTTAATACTACACTGAAAGACTCCAAAGGGAGTTCCCGCTCAAGTCCCAGGAGACATGCACCCAAAGAACATGAAAAGCTGTCTTGATGCAAATGCAGAGGTAGTTTTATTCGGCTCCCTAGTTCATTTCCCAATCCAACTCACGAAGGAGTCTAGGGAAATCCGACCACGAGGCCCAGGCGTTAGGGCTTTTTATAGGAAAAAAGGTCTGGGGAGAGAAAGGAATTGGTATGACTATGCATGATTGGCTATTTTGAATGCCGTTCCTGCAGATCAGAGTTGAGAATTCTTAAAAAAAAGTGAAATTCCTAGCAAGAGGGGAGAGTGTTATTCAAAGTTCATACTGACCCTTAGCTAACACTTAAAAAAACCAAATGACCCATGATTCATCAGTCAGTGTCTGCCTGAACACGTCCCAGGCGCCTGGATTCCGGGCACATCCCTTATCTTGTGTTTTATGATTCTCTGACCTAGGTTACAACCATCTCCTTACAATTTTTTTTATCTCAGTGTTTCACACTCCCCTGGTCTGAGCTCTGCTAATAGCTTCTCCCTGGCCTGGTGTCCTCCTAACAGTTTACTTTGATCTGTATTCATAAGCCTGGCTCCTGTGGTTCTCAGTAATCCTTTCTAACCCTGGTCTCAAATTTAACTCTTTCAATCCCAGGCTTACGTGGGCAAGTTCGCACTGAAATTTTATTTTTCTTTTTCAACACAATGCAATTCATGGTCATCACCTAACTTTCCATATGTCTGTCCAATATCTATACTCAGCAAACTATATTGAGTTAGTGAGCTTATTTCAACCTTCTTAACTGACAGTTGATATAGGTATTGAAAAGTTGTAAGTTAAAGCAGATATTAAGCATCTATTGAACAGGTCATATGTCAGTGCTATAGTCATGGTGTGTTAGACACAGATGACCCTGCAGAAATTAAGTAGTGTTTTAGTCAGGGTTTCTATTTCTGCAAAAACATCATGACCAAGAAGCAAGTTGGGGAGGAAAGGGTTCATTCAGCTTACTTCCACATTGCTGTTTACCACCAAAGGAGGTCAGGAAGCAGGAGCTGATGCAGAGGCCATGGAGAGATATTCCTTGCTGGCTTGCTTCCCCAGGCTTGCTCACCCTGCTCTCTTATAGAACCTAAGACTTCCAACTCAAGGATGGCACCACCCACAAGGGGCCCTACCCCTTTGATCACTAATTGAGAAAATGCCTCACAGCTGAATCTCATGGAGGCACTTCTCCAATTGAAGCTCCCTTCTCTGTGATAACTCCAGCCTGTGTCAAGTTGGCACACAAAACCATCCAGTACAATTGACTCCTTGTAAAGTTGACATACAAACACATCACTATTAAGCCTCAACCCTTATTTTCTTATTCATCCCCAAGATCTAAAGTCCCACAGTCTTTACATATTAAAAGTTTAATCAATTTAAAATGTCCAATATCTTTTAAAACTCAAGGTCTCTTAACTGTGGGCTCCACTAAAATACTTTCTTCCTTCAAGAGGGAAAAAATATCAGGGCACAGTCACAATCAAAAGCAAAACTAATGTCTAGAATCCAACTCATGATCTTCTGGGCTCCTCTAAGGACTTTGGTCACTTCTCCAGCTCTGCCCTTTGTAGCACACATCTTGTCTTCTAGGCTTCAGATGACTATACTCCACTGCTGCTGCTGTTCTTGATGGTCAGTGCATGGTACTGGTATCCCCAAAACACTGCTGTCTTTAGCTGTTACTAGGCTTCACCAATAGCCTCTCATAGACTGTCTTCATGGTGTCAAGCCTCTATTCCTTTGCATGACTCCTTCAGTCTTGGGACATTAATTGTAAACCGTGGCTGCCCCTTCATCAATGGCCTTCCATGGCCTCTCACTGGGCCGAGCCTCAGCTGCTCTTCATGACCCCTTCATGCCTTCAAAACCAGTACCACCTGGGCGACTCTTACAAGTTACAAAGTCCTGCTGCAATACAAGATACAACCGTGGCTATCTCTGGAACACAGCCTCTTTGTGCTCTCAGAAAACACTTCCCAGAAGATGTCACCTCAATGATGCTGGTCTCTTCTTAATCACCGCTAATTTCTTAGCTCCAGCTAACCAGCATCAATAGTCCCAGTAATGCAAAGTTTTTGCTTTAGTAGTTCTGGTATCTTGTTAATCACAGCTAATTCTTTAGCCCCACCTAGCCAGAACCACAGAATCTTCACAATCAAAACAACATGGCCCTGATAAGAGTCTTTAATCTTCCCTCTGAAATTTCACAAGCCAGGCCTCCATCTCTGCACTGTTCTCAACATGATCTTCCAAGCTCCTACAGAATGTCCCACAGAGTTCTTAACAACCAGTGGCTCTTCTAGCTCAAAGTTCCAAAGTCCTTCCACAATCCTCCCCAAAACATGGTCAGGTTGTCACAGGAATATCCCACTCCTTGTACGAATTTTGTATTAGTCAGGGTTTTCTAGAGTCACAGAACTTACAGTAGTCTCTATGTAGTAAAGGAATTTATTGATGACTTACTGTCTGTAGTCCAACTCCCAACAAAATCAGCAGCAGCTGTGAATGGAAGTCCAGTGATCTAGCAGTTGCTCAGTCCCACAAGGCAAGCAGGCTAAGCAGAGTGAGCCTTCCTTTTTCCAATGTCCTTATATAGGTCTCCAGCAAAAGGTGTGGCCCAGATTAAAGGTGTGTGCCACCACACCTTTAATCCCAGATGACCTTGAGTTTGTAGATCTTCCTGTCTTAATCTTCTGGAATTCATAGCCACTATGCTTCAAGATCTCCATGCCAAGATTCAGGTCAGAAACTTGTATCTCTCAGCCTCCAGATTAGGGCCACAGTTGAGTCTTCTAATTCTGGATTGTAGTTCATTTTATATATAGTCAAGTTGACAACTAGGAATAGACACTACAAGTAGTATCAGATATGTAAAACGTATTCAATTCAAGATTATTAAAAGTCACATAAAAGACATAAAGAAAGATGGTATAAGAATGATGCCCCACTGTAGAGTAATGCTAGAACTGTGAGGTGGGAGTGGGTGGGTAGGTGGGAAGCACCCTCATAGATGCAGGGTAAGGGGATATGGGATAGTGAGTTTGCAGAGGAGAAACCATGAAAGGGGATAATATTTGAAATGTAAATAAATAAAATATCCAATTAAAAAAATAAATTAAGATGTGACCAATAGCTTAAAAGAACCCTCTTTGGGGGGGGCAATACTACCCACAAAATGATAACCATCATCATTTATTGAATAGTTTCCAATTTTCAAACTACCTCTTTTCTTAACTCCTTCCAGGCTAACTGTATTAGAACTAATAGCTACCTTGTTTTGCTGGCGTTTGCAAGACAATAAAATCTTTAACTTGGAAAAAATACAATGTTGGCATCTAAATTTTATTGACACTTTTTGTTGCACTCATGTGTGTGTGTGTGTGTGTGTGTGTGTGTGAGTATATGTGTGTGTGTAAAGATTTTATTTTGAACTATTTTTACATTTATGGGAAAGCTGTAGAAATAATAACAAGTCTTCTACAGAGATTCTTTGTTCTTATCATCTTTCATCCCTGTGCTTAGTTTGTAAATTAGGAGACTAGCATTGGTAGACTACTACCAGTTAGTTAAAAATTCCATTATTAGTTCATCTCCTTTTTTAATCAAAATATATTTTTCCTTCCCCCTCTAGGTGTTAGTCCTGCATTCTACCTTTAGTTGTCATGTCTTCTTACTTTTCATTGGTCTGTGGCAATTTCTCAGTCTTTAAGTTTTAAATTTATACTTGTAATTCTATTAGAATTACATCACTTCTCCCTCCCATTTCCTTCTTCTATTCCCTTCTTAGTACTTTCCCCATAGCCCTTCCCAGTCTCTACTCTCAAGTTTCTGCTTGTTCTGCTTGTTCTTTGTTTATCACTGTTACTTATATAAGCATCTGTTTATACTTATGCACAAATATATAAATAAGATCTGGTTTTTCTTGTCAGTGTGTATATCATTTTAGAGATGATGACTCTGCAATGAACAATTAATAAGGGGATCAGCAGCTAATTCTCCTCCTCCAAGAAGTCATTAGTTGCCTGTAGTTCTTATGATGATTGGGACTCCATGAAATTTCCTCCCTTTCATGTTACCATACCAATTGATATTACCATTCCATAGTTCAAGTCTTGTCTATGTGGCCTTTTCTAGAAAGAAGTGCTTCACAGCAGACTTCCTGGTATTTTGGCCTTTACATCGTTTTGCCTCTTTTTTTTTCAGTGCTACTTGAGCTATAGATGCAGAAAGTGCTGTGGGTATGTACTACCCGGAGCAGAGATACCATGACCCCTGGGTCTTTGCATTGTGTTCAGTTTTGGCTTTCTTGACGGTCTCCATTGCTCTAGATAGACATTTCCTTGGTAAAGGTAGCAAATTACACCAAAGTTGTCTGAAAAAAACCTCAAGCAATCACATTATTTTATATTTACTTTAAGTATACAAAATACAACTCTCTCTCTTTCTCTATCTATCTCTATCTCTATATATACATATATATATACACACATGTATATATATATACATATGTATATGTATATATATATACATGACAGTTAATTACAGTTAATTATAAAAGAGTTTATGGATTTGAAAAGGCAAGGGTTGGTGTATGGAAGGATTTTGAGGGAAGAAAGGGAATAAATATTATAATTATAATGTAATTTCAAAAACTAAAAGAAATAAAGGATAAATTACTAGCAATTGTAAATATCAATTTTTAAAAGGAAGTGAATGCTCCCCATTGAACCACAGACTAACCAAGCAGTACCATGAATGAGAAAACTTCTTTTGAGTGGTGGGTTGAGGCATTTCAATAACTCAAAAATTATGAACTTACAATATCTATAGTTCCTATAACAATACCTATGTAAAATCAAGCAGCTGAAGTATCTAGGGTGCCCTACAAGCCTCTATCTTTACCTGAGGAATTATTGACAGATGGCTGCCAGGAAGAAAAGTTTAGTATTTTTAAGGGTGTGAAGCTTCTGGTTGACTATGCTCTACTAGTAGATATACTGATGTCCATGCATATTTGCGCAACAAAAATTTGACAGAGCGCATTTAAAAAAAAAGATAGAGAGAAGATATTAAGTTGTGACAGAAGAGATGTAAGAGGAGCTATAGAATGGTTTATTCACATTTGAAATTTTCTTTTTTTTTTCTTTTTTTTTTTAAGCCCTGACATCACTCTTTGCTTTACCGAGAATAAATACTATGACTTAACAGTATACTGATCAAAAAATCAAATTACTCCCTTAAGTTAAATATTCAAGGCAAAAAGCTGGTTTTCCTGGGGAAAACCAGTTAACAAGGGTGAAAAGACTTTATGTAGACAGTCTGCTGTGATGAACAAATCAATCATGGCTTGAGGCAGGAGGAGAGGGGAGCACTGTTGGAGAAGATGATAATGGACATGTGGGAATAGTTTGTGTCTGGACACTAGCTTATCTGCAGGTTTTAAGAGCTTTAATTTTAATGAATATATGTTGGCTTTTCCATTTAACCACTGTGCTACTAAGCAATGCTAAATGTTTCACTGTAGGAAACATTACAGGTAAAGGCCGAAGCAACTGTGTTTAAATGCCATGATTAAACTTTTTAAAGAAATTTTATTTAATCTGTTTTTACAGTGCAGATTTTATCCCCTCATAGTCCACTCTCTGACTATTCCACATCCCATATTTCCAACCCCCATCTACAGGAGGATACCCCCACCACATCCCACACCCCACCAGAACTTCCAACTCCCTGGGGCCTCCAGTCTCTTGAGGGTTTGGTTCATCTTCTCTGTCTGAGTCCAGAACTGGCAGTCCTTTGTTGTATATGTGTTGGGGGCCTCATACAAGCTGTTGTATGCTGCCTGGTTGGTGGCCCAGTGTCTGAGATTTCTTGGGGGTTAGTTGAGGCTGCTGTGTCAACTTAACATAAGCTAAAGCGATCTGAGAAGAAGCAACTTTAATTAAGAAAAATAGTTCCATAACATCAGGCTGCAGGTAAACCTGTAGAATATTTTCTTAATTAGTGATTGATGGAGGAGGGATCACTCCAATTTGAGTAGTTATGGGTTCTATAAGATGAGCAGCACTCTTCCATGGTCTCTGCATCAGCTGCTGCCACCATTTTCCTGCACTGTTTGAGTTCTTATCTTGACTTTAATGACGAAATACCATATGGAATTGTAAGCCAAATAAGCCCTTTCATCCCCAACTCATTTTGGGTTATGGTGTTTCATCACAGCAACAGTAACCCTGTCTCAAAAAAGTAAAGTTACATCCTTAAGTCAGGTTACAGAAATATGATGAATTTAGAGGTAGAACCATGAGTGTAGAGCCAACTCAGCATCTCTGTTTTGTGTCTTACTTCCATAGAATTCACCAATTTTTACACATAATGAAGTGACCTCTCTAATTGATATGCTACATTATCCTAGTTAACATTCTTAAATAAAGTATTTTTAAATAACTGGAAACTTCAAGGCATAATGCCAGAACTTTAAAACCATTTTCAAATTCTATGGAACTAATTCTTTCCCCAGGATCCTCTTTCATGTAGGAATTGAGTAAAAATTACTGAGTAAACATCATATTTTCTTCTTCTATAAGGCAGTTTTATTGACACTTAACATTCGATGCCACTGAATGAAAGTGGTACACAACTGATATCAAAATGGAGAAAACCAATCTCCAAATCATATTTTAAATAAATAGAGCTTACAATCCCTTAGTGACATGAATAAGCTGCTCTGCTTTATTGGCTTTGGACAAAGTTGTAGATATAAACATAGATTGGCTGATGCAGCAGAAATTTTGCAGTTTAGCAGGTTCTGAGATATTATATTGCACTTGCTAAAATACACCCACAACATCTACTATTCATTTATGAAATTAAATATGCCCTGTAATTTTCATGGAATGCAGAAGATGAATTTTCGTGTGCAGATGCTGCTTCAGAGTAATTTTACCTAGCTAAACGTCCATGAAGTTGTTTTATTCTCTCATGATTCCTTATTATGAAGATATGTCGTGTATAAACAGATGCTAACTTTTTCCTCTTTAAATCATCTAGGCAATATAACTGGATATTTGTATCCATGCTAAAGAATTTGGCAAGAAGACTTGAATCATGCTGAATAGATACTTAAATGATGTTTACATAAAACTATCTTAAGCTTAAACTGTAACGTTACGGGAAAGAGAAAAATACAAAACTATATGCAGAATTTTCTGATTTTATAACATGACTTCAAGTTCTTCAGTAACTTTTTCTGCCAAGAAAGAAAGTCTAAGAGCCCAACTTTATTGGCTATTTTGTAAAAAGAGCAATACAATTATGTAGATAGTAAAATTGTAAATATGTATAATGAGACAATTGTGATTCCTTTTTTTTCTTTTATTGGATATTTTCTTTATTTATATTTCAAACGTTATCCCCTTTTCAGATCTCCCTTCCAGAAACCTCCTATCCCATTCCCTCTCCCCCTGCTTCTATGAGGGTGCTCCCCTGCCCACCCACACACTTCTGCCTTCATGCCCTGGCATTTCCCTACACTGGGGCATCAAAACCCCTCAGGGCCAAGGGCCACTCCTCCTACTCATGTTCTATAATAAAGAATTAGAAATTTTCAAAAGCTTGTGTTTAAAGTCTTCATTCTATTTTCAAGTATTCTCTGTGAAGTTGTATTATTTTAATTTTTTACTTGGTTAGGCGGTATGAGTAATTTGAATTTGTTAAAACATGGATGAATTAATATAATGGGTAGGAAAGTAGTAAAAGTCCTAATATGGGTGTTCTGAGGTTAAATCAGAATGTACAGTCCTTCTGGCAACAACATACAAAATTAGATTAGATTTCTTTAGATTATCCTGATAGAGAAGAACATTCAAATACTTTTTCAGAACCCTCTGTGTCCAGACTGCCATGCAAAGTCTTCTGTTTTATTTATTTATTTATTTTTTAAGATCCTGCAGGCAGTTTCCTCTGCTACTGGAATCGCTCAAACCTAGAACCTAGCTGTTATTGTACGTACAAAATTTGAGCTTCTATGGCCTTTCTGAATTCCTCAGTGACAAAGGCCTTACGTATAATAGTGACTTCTTCTTGTGCTTCTGGTGAATTGCAGCTACTATGACAGCCTCTGAAAAACCCGTGTTACATGTGTATTGAACATCCTCTGCCCCCAGCAGGACCAGCAGAGCAATGACCCCTGTGATGAAAGACAGAAGTTGGGTTCATCCTGACTCAGACGCTGACTTTGCTTTCCACTTTCAGACTTTGACACAGGGATGTTTCTTTTACACATATTTGAGTACAGAGTAACTTGGAAAAAAAGTTTCCGGTTAAAAAACAATTCCATGTGAAGAGTCAATCTTAAGGCATAATTACATAGGAACTATTTTTAAAGGACATGTCACCTCTTCCAAAAAAAAAGAATGTGTTCTATAGATTGACTGCTTGTGTTATCTTAAGGGCCAGGAGGAGGGTTTATTGTTCTCATGCACATAGTGCAGAGGTCACTAGGCTAGAGTTTGGGCTCATTATGTAAATTATTTACTATGTAAATGTTTTAAGATTCTAAGAATTCATATAAAATGTTTAATGGGTATGGCATCCCAACTTACTTTCCACATAAGAATGCAGAGACAGTGAGAATAACCACATCTGCAAACTCCTGGTTTGATAGAGAGACACAGTTTCAGTGAGTAAGATGGAAGAACATTAGAAGACTTTTCTAAACATCAACATCAGGCCATCAAATGAGCATACAGACACATGCAAAGCAACACATACATATATGTGTGTGCATGCACACATACACAGACACAAAGATGTGGAGGATAAAAAAACTATTAACACTTTTATGCCTATGATCAGAATGAAAGTATAAAGGTAAAAATTAAATGGTAGCACATAGAGGAAAACTGATTTTTTTTTAAGAAATGACAATTACTTGTACTCTATGGAATTAGTAATGTGCACTGTTATTTGTCATTATACAGACACATGCACAGTATTTTATGGTAATAGTTTATATTATACCTCAGTCACATCCACTTAAAATTTCATATAACTCATATAAATGGCCCCATAGGTCCCACGAAAAATTTCCCCCCATCCTGTATCTAATTTCATCTAAGCTTGCCAGAAAATTAATTTTAATATCTTATCATGCTGTCTTCATGCTGACAAAATCCATACTGAAGTTAATGAGACAGGATTCTCCAAGGAATATTTGAGGTTTTTAAATTCTACTCAAACAGCAAGAGTTCAAAGACCTGGGCTTCATAATTTCCTCTTCAGCAACCTTTATAAGAAAATGACATAAGTTATATTAGACTTTACTCTTGGCATAGCATTATCTGTGGATCTGAGACTATATATGGTATCCAGCCATCTTTGAAGTATCATTCAGTAAGGTTCTGGACCTCAGAATCCTCAATGGAACATCTATCCACTCACAACCCCCTCCTTCCACCCTCTGGCATCTACTGATCTTTTTCACTCCTCTCATAGTTCTGCCTTTTTCAGAATGTTATGCAGCTGTAATCATATTCTGTATCCTTTGAAAATTCTTATTTAAGTTAATAATTTATGTGGGATTCCTTCTTGTGATTTCATGGCTTGTTTCATTTCCTCTTAGCACTGAATAATATCATACTGTTTGAATATGTGGCAACTTACTTATGTACTAATAAACAGAGTATTTCCAAGCTGTAGCAGTCATTAGCTTATTATTATGGGGGCTGAAAAGATTGGTCAATGATTATAAGCATGATCTTTCAGGGGTCTCAAATTAGTTTCTGACTATGCACATGGGAGGGCAAATCAGATATAAACCCAGTTCCTGGGCATTTGATTCCTACTTCTTGTGTCTGTGGTCACTGCATGCACAGGATACACTTACATACAGGCAGACAAAACACACATGCATTGAAAATAAAAGATAAAAGATGTACACTTCTTGTCTTGTCAAAACTTTTTCATTCCTTTGGATAAAA
>NW_022196897.1:86036112-86061739 GCF_008632895.1 Mastomys coucha
AATGCTCCCTAACTCAAACAGCAACAGCTTTAATACAAAGGAAAATAATTCATTCAGCAAAATGTGAATGGGCTGAGTAACCCTTTACAGAGGACTGTGTGTATATATTAATTAACAAAGTAAAAGAACTGAAGTAAAAGTTGTTTTGATGTGTGCCTATGAAAATAAAAGGGACAAGCTGAAGAGGTGGCTGCACTAGGATTTCAGCACCTAGGTACCATGTTGGGCTTTTCCACAAGAGTCTGTAATCCAAGCTTTCTGGGTAAGAGGCAGAGAGAGGAAGATCTCTTGAGTTTTCTGACTTCAGCTTAAGGCCAGGTTCAGGGGCAACCTTATCTCAAAAGAAATACAAGAAGAGTGATAGAAGAGTCCACACAGCACAGGGTTTTGTCTTGAGGTGTGAACGTAAGCACTTAAGAGTGTACACACATAGATATTCATAAACAGACATATAATAATTGAGTCTCTGAAAAGAAACAAGTTGAAACAATACCTTTTATATGTACTTTAACTTTTATCTTGAAAACTTTTATATCAAGAAGTATAGAAGAGAATAAACAACAAAGTCTAGAACTTTACAAAGGAAAAAAAAAAACATTTTACTTGAAATTGGTGACAGCAGCAGTAGTGAAGAGGAAGAACCCCTTAAGCCTTGCGCAGATATGAAAGTAATGATGAATTATTAGGCAAATATTCAACAGTTATTGTACTATGCAATAATTAAGGATTTCAGAAACCTTAGACAAAGATTAAACATGTCACTCTTAAACTAAAAATTCGAGTTTTAAAACAAGAATCAGATTGAACTTCTAGAGATAATAATGGCAATGTGTGGCATCAACCATACAATGGGTTTAATTAAGAAGTTGAAAGTCGCAAAGGAATGATTAGTAAACAGGAAGCCAATGCAAAAAGCACAATCCCAATTTAGGAAAGAATTAAGAAAAGTTATCAAAGTGAATATGTTTTGCAAATGACTTTAAATAATCTAGAAATGTGTAATTGGAGGCATAAATGCTGGATGAAGATCTGGAAATATATTTATGAAATTGTCAAAGAACAAATTTAATTATAAAGTATCATGCATTTAAAAACCAACTCCCTTAGAATTATACTGAATATCTAAAAGATATATATATATACATATATATTTTTTTTACAAATGAGATGATGAGGAGGAGGTTCTAGTGAGCTGTACATTACCTTACAAGAATATGAAGAAGTTCAAGGAACTAGCTCAGAGAAACAGGAAAAAACAACACAAACATGACCTCTTGTAAAACATGGAAAGATGTTTTGGATGACATTAGAGATCTGTGAAACTCAAAAACTGTGTATTTAACAAAAAGTAAAAGCAAAGACGAATGAGTCAACAGTGCCTGCCACATAACTTTGGATTACAATGTTTGGATCCCAGTGTGCATCCATAAAGCCTAGTTTGATAGCACTTACCCATAATTTTAGGAGATGGAAAACAGAGAGTCCCATGGCTTGCTAATCAGACAATCTAATGGAATCAGTGAATTCTATATTCTCTAACCTTAGAATTATTTAAGGAAAATATTAAAATCAAAGGAATATATGCTATTTTACTTGCAGAGCCAAAAATAACTCATCCACAGATATTTAGTGAAAGCCCAAAATAGAGGAAAAATATAGTAGGTAACATTATAGGTCTCTTAAAGTGTTATAAATTCCAAAACAAACATACAGCAAACAACATAAATGTCCTTAACAAATATAACAAGTAGAACTGTATCACATAAATAAATGAGTGATATTATTATGTAAGTATCTGTAAAATTGTGACTAATGCAAAGAAAAATATTAAGAAGGTATTTGAGGATAATGGTAAATATAGAAGTCAAAGTGTGACTATATTCACACACATGCTGACAAGCAGTACTTGCATAATGTCCCTGCTACAAATTTAAATTTATATATTATAAAACCTTAAAAGGTAGAGTGAGGGATAAAATTATAAAGTAGCATACTCTAGCAAATCTTAAGTGATCTTATGGACTTAGTTGAGTCTACTAAAATTCCAGTTTTAGTATCAATCCTTATTCTAAAATGTACCCATTGAAGTGTATTCTAGCTATTGAGGATATAGGATATCTAAAAGAGATGAATTTGTTAAAATTAGATTATAAGGATGGTGTTTTAATAAGCTATGCATTACCTTAAAAGAATGGGAAGATTTTCAAGAAACTAGCTCAAAGATAATAGAAAAAGACCATACAAAGATGGCTTCTTTCATGTTACAGAAAGATGTCTTATATGAAATCAAGCCTGCAGATAACTTTAACCTTGGCTTTACAATATAACTATGGGAAAATATATTTCTGTTGTTTTAAGTATCCAGAATGCTATAGAAGACCTAGAAAATTAATAAATTACTTAAAACTCAATTTCTTGTGTCAAAGGCTATTACTTTATTATGCAAAAACTAGAAAGTAATACAACTAGCAATATAACAAAGAATATGAATTAGTATCAAAAGAGTGTTAAAAGGGGAAAAGCTTGAAAAGGAATCATTGAAGAACTTGGAAAATGCTAAATTCACAGATATCTATTATATTTAAGCCTAATGGTTTGAGTAAACAGTTTTAACATAATTGGTCTAAATAGCTCAAATATAAAAGACAGATTAGAATTCTCATACCAGATAGTATAATCATTTTACAAAGAAATGTTTGAAAAATATTGAGACTAATAGGAAAATACAGTATTCTAACATTATTCTCATCCTTATGAGCTAACATGGTAATATTAGTATTAGAGAAAATATATGCTAAAATGACATTTAAAGAGAAACAAAACATCATGCTTTCATAAGGATGACATAATTCACCAGGAGGACCTTAAAAATGTAAACTATTTTATATTTAATAGTAGTAGTTTAAATTTTATTTAATCATATCTTACAGATCTATAGAGAAAACCACAAATATACAATTAAACATATCAACAAATTTTAATATATTTTTATATCAATATTAAGAATTGCTAGAAAATTAATAAGATTGCAAATGCACTTACCAGCTCTATCAGCCAACTTAAATGACAAATATTTACATAACTGCCTACCCAGGTACACTAGAAAACTCATTGTTTATTCAACTGCCTATGAACATTTGGCATCATATAATATTAGGTCTATAAAAATAAACCTTGATGAATTTAAAAGGTTTTCATTCATATAAATCATGACTTATGGACATAGTAAAATTAAGATCAAAATATCTAAAGGATGTTTGATTAAACTAATATTTGGAAATTGAGTAATTCACATATATAATTAATAAAGCACAAATATCTAAATGATAAAACTAAGCTTGGAACTTGAATAGCCAAAAGTCTAAGACGTGATCAAAGTTGAACATTATTTTATAATAAATAAAATGTAAATGTAGCAAGCTTGTTAGAGGAGGCTAGTACAGTATCCTAAGGACAAATTATTACATTAACTGACCTCCTACAAAAATAAAGTGGCAAAAGAATAAGTAAAAAAAGAAAACCAGAAAAAAGGAAGCTAATAAAATACCAAATTAAAGAGAAACAACAAATCCCTTAGTAAAAATCAATAAAGTAAAATATTGAAAAAAATCTTGTAAGACTTAAATGATCAATTATTAGCTAGCCTGAGCAGGAATAAAAGACAAAAATATTAAAATAACAATATCATTAACTACACAAATACCTAAACAATGGATATTTAATTGATACCAATACAGTGTCTGTATTAGTTATTTTTCTCATTATTATTAAGAAATGCTTAACAAATAACTTAGGAGAAGAATGGTTTAGTTTGGCTTATTATTCAAAAGGGTATAACCTAACATGCCATGGAAGCCATAGTAAACATAACAGGAAGCAACTGATCAAAAAAAAATCTATAGTCAGGTGGCTGAGAGAGACCAGTAAGTGAGGCTGGGCTATCTATTCAATGCTGTCCCACAGTGATCCACATTGTCCAGGGAGTGTGCAGCACTTAAACACCCACAACCTTCCTAATGTCATCAAGTGGAGATGAAGTGTTCACATACTGCCAATGGAGGTAATAGCACATTCATTCCATAACAGTATTAGAAATCATTTCATAATAGACACAGCAAACAGACTAAATGTAGAAATCTCACAGTAAAACAAACTATGAAAACTTACTGTGAAACAGATTACCCGAGTAAATATATCTAAGTAAGTCATTTCTAAATATATCTAAGTAAGTAGTTTGAATATTTCTGATCCAGAGAATCTAGATATTAATATAGCTGGTTAATTTTATTATTTAAGTACAACAATGATTAAAAATAAACCTTTTTTGAAAATAGAAACAAGATAAATTGAAATCATGTATCTTTTCTCATCATAATGCAGTAAAACTTAAATCAATAAAAAAAGAAAATAGAAACAAATAAAAATGTTTTCACTTGGCCCTGTGAAGATTCTATGCCCCAGTATAGGGCAATGTCAGGGCCAGTAAGCACGAGGGGGTGGGGTGGTGAGCGGGGTGGGGGGGAAGGGAACAGGAGTTTGTTTTTGTTTATTTTATTTTATTTTATTTTATTTTATTTCATTTCATTTTATTTTGGAGGGGAACCTGGGAAAGGAGATATTGTAAATAAAGAAAACATCTAATAAAAAATGTTTTCACTTTATGTTCTCAGGTCTATCTTTCTAAGAAAAGGACAGATATTCTAAAAATGTCTAATATCTCTAATGAATATATTGTGAAAATTAAGATCAAAATTCTAGTAGATAAAATTTAAAATGTGACACAACTAAAATAAACAATGATCCCAGACAGAGTAAAAATGAGTGATCATTATCCATGTTAACACAAGTGAAAAGTTTATTTGGATGAATTCTTTTAAAAGACGCTACAAAAGACCAGTTCATCCTAAAATTCAGCCCCCACCTTACCTAATGATCGAAGTCAGAAGAGCAAAGATTTCTGTTTTTAATAGTTACTAAATTCAGTGCTAGACTCAAGGGCATTAGAAAAATCTTTCAAGGCTGTATCTTCCACATTGAGAAAGACTTCCAGTGTGTAGAACATAATTAATGTTCATAAGTGAAAGAGTGAATAAGAATATCCTGTAATTTTAAAAATATTAATAACATCTTTTCTCAAAGTTGAGACTGTGAAAGAATATAAAAATCAAGACTCAAAGTAATTATAACCAAACACAGTATATCCTGAGACATTTCGACTCTCTCCATGTGTTTATTTCATTTAGCATATGTGTAATGAAGACTACAAAAAAGTTTAATTAGCTTTTAAAATTTGGGATAAATAACACATAACTAAATATGTGCTTAAATGATATATTTGCACATTTTTTTATGAAATGGAGCTATGTAATAGCAACAGTAAGAAAGTGAGGCTCACCGAGACTATGTTGTTGAAGGGCCTTAGCAGCACAACTTTCTAAAATAACTCTAACACCCATCTACTGAGTTTTGCTTAATGTTATGTTTATTACAATATTCAGAAATATTTTAAATAAGAAGGTAATATACCCTACTTTTTGTTTATTTGAATATATACACTGTCATAGTTACTTCTGTCTTCGTTATATTTTATTGCTATGATAAGACACCATCACCAACTCAACTTATAAAAGAAAGAGTTTATTGGGCCTTATAGATTCAGAGGACCATCATGTCAGGGAGCATAGCTGCAGACAGACACTGTCCTGGAGGAGTACCTCAGAGATCACATCTTGAGATATAACCACCAAGCAAAGAGAGCTAACTGGGAATAGTGTTGGCTTTTGACAGAGGCAGAGAGAGCTGGGAGAGAGAACTGAAATTAGAGGTGGAGGGCACCAGGGAACACCACTTTCCAAAGGTTTTGTCGGGCCTTGTGTTTCTGCCTGTAGGTACCCAGGAGTGAAGCAAAACCAAAGGCTCTGCTTTTAAGGAAGACCTCTAGCTATCTATTAATTTCAGGAGCTATCTGAGTAATTAAGCAAGGCTTTTTCAATAAAAATTTTTATAATGTTATCTCTAATTAAAATGGAGGAGAGTCTTAGTAGAAAAGCTCTGCTTCCTGAGTAGAGGCAATACATTTGTCCTCAGGACTTTTCTCAATCGCAGTTCCAACATTCAGGTCTGGGCAACCTACGGCTTCCTTAGCCTAAGAACTTGAAGAATCCATGTAATGACTGCATTCAGTCTTTAACTACCACATATGGAGATTGACCCCTGTCTTAGTCAGGGTTTCTATTCCTGCACAAACATCATGACCAAGAAGCAAGTTGGGGAGGAAAGGGTTTATTGAGCTTACTTCCACATTGCCTTTGATCACCACAGGAAGTCAGGACTGGAACTCAAGCAGGTCAGGAAGCAGGAGCTGATGCAGAGGCCATGGAGAGATGTTCTTCACTGGCTTGCTTCCCCTGGCTTGCTCAGCCTGCTCTCTTATAGAACCCAAGACTTTCAGCCCAGGGACGGCACCACCCACAAGGGGCCCTACCCCCTTGATCACTAATTGAGAAAATGCCCCACAGCTGGATCTCATGGAGGCACTTTCCCAACTGAAACTCCCTTCTCTGTGATAACTCCAGCCTGTGTCAAGTTGACACACAAAACCAGTCATTACAACTCCCTATAAGTTGGGTTGAGGATCTAAATCATTTTCTTCATTATATAATTTGGAAAATATTAATTAGCATAATTAATGGACTTATTCACATGGAAACCATAAGAACAATAATGATGATAATGAAGTCATTCAGGATCCACAAATTGAAGGTAAGGTATTAGGATTATTGTATCTTCTACATGACTTTGGAACAAAATGAGTCAAGACTACATAAGGATCCAGAGCTCAAAACATCACATCTATTACTTCAAATGAGGCACACAGGTGATGACATCTCCATATACATTTACATACATGCTTACCCTGGGAAAGTTAACTGAAAAGTAGTGTCAAATGTAGGCTGTCACAGAGTAGAACCTAGTTAAGGGATATGTTTACACTCCATTCTGCTTTATCAACTCACAAATGAAATAGCTCATCCCATGCAGATTTTTTTTTTTCACAGTAAAATATTTAGTCTGGGAATAGAATATTTCATTCTCTCCTCATTGCACTGAATGGCCTGAGACACCACACTGCACATGCAAATCTTTTTACCATGTTCGATTCTCCAAGATATTCAGGGTATTAAGTTTGTTACCAGTCTCTCTGTTGTCAAATACTCCATGTATGTGTATGTCATTTGGCTTCTCACAACAAGAATATGTCAAAGACTGGGGAAGACAGGAGAAAAAGCCACTCAATGCTAAGACAGGCATAGCATGAATCTATGCCCCCTTGCAGCGCTCCATCATAAAGATTCATTAAAACCTTAATATAAATCTCATCATTTTTGTATTTATAACACTGTCAGTTAAACCAATTCAAATGCAGAATTTCACTCTTTTTTAAAATTATTTTTATTTTTATTTTTACAGTCCACTCTTTATCCCCTACCCTGTCTACCCTCCAATATCTCCCAGTCTTATTCCTCCTCCAAGAGGACATCCTTACTTTCCCACCCCACCTCATCAGACCTCCCAACTCCCTGGGGCTTCAAGTATCTCAAGGGTTAGATGCTTCTTTTCTCAATGAGGCTAGACCAGGCAGTCCTCCACTGTATATGTGTCAGGTGCCTCATATCAGCTAGTGTATGCTGCCTGGGTGGTGGTTCAGTGTCTGAGAGATGTCGGAGGTTCCGGTTAGTTGAGACTGTTGGTCTTCCTACAGGGTTGTCCTCCTCCTCAGCTTCTTCCAGTCCTTCCCAAATTCAACAAGGGTCCCTGGCTTCTTATACATCACTTGGGTGTGTACATTTCTGTATCTGACTCTTTCAGCTGATTATTGGGCTTCTTAGAAGGCCACAATGCTAGGCTCCTGTCTATAAGCACACCATAGCATCAGAAATAGTGTCAGGCCTTGGGGCCTTCCTGGAGCTGGATCCCAATTTGGGCTGATCACTGGACCTCCTTTCCCTCAGTCTCTTCTCCATTTTTGTCCCAGCAGTTATTTTGGACAGGGACAATTCTGGGTCAGAATTTTTGACTGTGGGATGAGAACCCGATCCCCTCATTTCATGACCCATCTTTCTACTGGAGGTGGACTCTACAAGTTCCCTCTCCTGACTATATAGCATTTCGTCTAAGGTTCCTTCTTTGAGTCCAGAGAGTCTCTCACCTCCCAGGTCTCTGGTACATTCAAGAGGAATCCCTACCCCCTACCTCCCAAGGTTGTCTGTTTCCATTCAGTCTGCTAGCCCTCAAGGTTTCAGTCCTGTTTTCACCTGGCAATACCCATTCATGTTCCCCTTTTCTCCTCCCTGCCCCCTCTCCCACACAAGTCCCTCCCTAACTATACCCCCGCTTGAATGCTTTCTTCTCCTTTCCAAACTGGATTAAGGTATCCTCACTTGGGACATTCAGCTAGTTAACCTTCTTGAGTTCTGTGGATTATATCCTGGGTATTCTGTATTTTTTTTTCTTTTGACTAATATCCACTTATTAGTGAGCACATATCATGCATGTCACTTTGGGTCTGAGTTACCTCACTCAGGATGATATTTCTGCTTACATCCATTTGCCTGTAAAACTCAGGATGTCCTTGTTTTTAATAGCTAAGTAGTTTTCTATTGTGTAAATGAAACAGATTTTCTAAATCCATTCTTTTGTTGTTGGACATCTGGGTTGTTTCCAACCATAGCTTCTGACTATCACAAATAAGGCCACTATGAACACAGTAGAACACATTCACTTATGGCATGGTGGGATGTCCTTTGGATATATGCCAAGAGTGGCATAGTTGAGCCTTCAGGTAAATCTATTTCTAATTTTTTGAGGAACCTCTGGAGTGATTTCCAGAGTGGTTGTACCAGTTTGCAATCCCACCAGCAATAGAGGAGTATTCCGTTTTCTCTACATTCTCAAAAACATGTGTTGTCACCTGAGGTTTTTTGTTTGTTTTTTGTTTTTGTTTTGTTTTGCTTTTTGGGTTCTTTTTTTTTTTTAATTTAAGTCATTCTGATTTGCACTTCCCTGATCACTAAGGACTTTAAATGATTCTTGACCATTTGAGTTTCATCTGTTGTGAAGTCACCATGATCAAGTAGGCTTCACACCAGGGATGCAAAAATGATTCAATATATGTAAATCTATTAACATAATCTACTATATAAACAAACTCAAAGAAAAAATCACATGATCATATCATTAGATACTGAAAAGCATTTGGCAAAATACAACATTCCTTCATGTTAAAATTATTAGAGAGATCAGGAATTCAAGTCTCATACTTAAACATAATAAAAGCAATATATACCAAACCAATAGCCAATATCAAATTAAATGGAGAGATACTTGAAGCAATAGCACTAAAATCAGGGACAAATCAAGGATGCCCACTCTCCCTGTATCCATTCAATATAGTACTTGAAATTCTAGCTAGAGCAATAAGACAACAAAAAGAGATCAAAGCTATACAAATTTCAAAGAAGATGTCAAGGTATCACTATTTACAAATGATATGATAGTATAAGTAAGCAACCCAAAATTCTACCAGAGAATGTCTACAGCTGATAAACAGCTCCAGCAAAGTGGCTGGATATAAAATTAATTCAAATAAATCAGGAGCCTAGCTTTATAGAAATGATCAATGGGCTGAGAAAGAAATTTAGGAAAATAACACCATTCACACTAGTCACAAATAATATAAAATATCTTCAGATAACTCTAAGCAAACCAGTGAAAGATCTATGTAAAATAACTTCAAGTTTCTCAAGAAAGAAATTGAAGAACTCAGAAAAAGGAGAGATCTCCCATGCTCATGGATTGGTAGAATTAACATAGTAAGAATGGCTATCTTACCAAAAGCAATCTACAGATTCATCACAATCCCTATGAAAATTATAACACAATTCTTCAAAGACATGGGAAGAGCAATTTTCAAGTTCATATAGAAAAACAAAAAAACTCAGGATAGAGAAAACAATTCTTAACAATAAAAGAACTTCTGGTGTAATCACCATCTCTGAACTCAAGCTATACTACAGAGCAATAATGATTAAAAACTGCATGGTATTTGTATAGAGACAGATACATTGATCAATGGAATAGAATTGAAGACCCAGAAATAAAACCACATACATATGGACACTTGTTCTTTGACAAAGAAGCCAAAAATATACAATGGAAAAGTGAAATTATCTTCAATAAATGGTGTTGGTCTAACTGGCTATCATTATGTAGAAAAATAAAAATCAATCCATATTTGTCATTTTGCACAAAGCTCAAGTCCAAGTGGATCAAGGACCTCAACATAAAACTAGATACACTGAATCTAATAGAAGAGAGAGTGGGAAAGAGCCTTGAACTCATTAGCACAGGAAGAAATTTCTCAACAGAACTCCAATGGCTCATGCTTCAAGATTAAGAACTGATAAATGGGACCTAATGAAAGGGAAATCTTCTATAAGGCAAAAAACATAGTCAATAGGACAATTTGTAAACCTACAATTGGGAAAAAAAAATCTTCACTCATCCCACACCAGATAGAGGGCTAATATCCAAAATATACAAAAAACTCAAGAAGCTAACCTTCAAAAAACAAACATCCCAATCAATAATTGGGGTATAGAACTAAACAGAATTTCACTCTTATACACTATATAAAAAGAAATGTTGGAATTTCAAATATTTCTTTATTTTTTCTTGGTAATTTGAGATTACTTTGTTGAGGATACTCTGTTTATCTCTTATCCCATTTTTAAGTTGATTATTTGGGTTATTGCATTCTTTATATATTTTGAATTTTAAATAGTTGGTGATAAAGATGTAGAATTGGAGAAAACCTTTTTCTTCCATTCTGTGGGTGTTGTTTTGTCCTACTTATGGTGTACTTTGCCATACAAAGTATGGACCTCAATTTTATGAGGTCTCTTGTATTAAGTGTTGATCTTAGTGCCTGCATCATTTGTGTTCTGTTTAGGAAGTTGTCTCCTATGCCCATGCATTCAAGAATATTTTCTACTCTCTTCTATCAGGTTCAGTCAGTGTATCTGGTTTTATGTTGATGTTTTTGATCCACTTGGAGTGAAATTTTGTGCAAGGCAAGAGATATGGATCCATTTGCATTGTCCTATAACACCCAGTTAGACTGGCCCCACTTGTTGAAGATGCTTTATTTGTCCATTGTATATTTTTGTCTACCTTATCAAAAAGCAGGTATCCATAGGTGTGTGAATTTATGTCTGGGTCTTCCATTTGATTCCATGACCAATGTGTCCATTTTTATGCAAATACCATGTATTTTTTATTGCTAAAGCTCTTTAGTACAGTTTGAATTCAGAGAATGTGATACCTCTATACTATATAGGATTATTTTAGCTATCCTGGGGTTTGTTGTTGTTGTTGTTGTTGTTTTGTTTTGTTTCTTATGAAGTTGAGTATTTTTGTTTGTTTGTTTGTTTTGTCTTTTCAAGACAGGGTTTCTCTGTGTGGCCCCGGCTGCCCTGGAACTCACTCTATAGACCAGGATGGCCTCAAACTCAGACATCCACCTGCCTCTGCCTCACAAGGGCTGGGATTAAAGGGTGCACCACCACTGCCCAGCTTTTTTGTTTGATTAAATTCATGTTTTTATTTTATTTGCATTGGTGTTTGCATATATGTCTGTGATGGTGTAATGTCTATAAAGAATTGTGTTGTGTGTTTTGATGGAGATTGTGTTGAATCTATAGATTGCTTTTTGGGAGGATGGCCATTATATTATGTTAGTGCTATAGATCCATGGCCATGGAGGATCTTTCCGTATTCTGATATCTTTTTCAAATTCTATCTTCAAAAAAACCCTCAGCAATAACAATCGTTATTGCCTCAGAGTAAAGGGCTGGAAAAAATTTTCCAAGCAAACAGAACCAAGAACAATCTGCAGTAACTATTCTAATCTTTTGTTGTGCACCTTACCCGTCCAGTTAGACACAAGGAGGCAAACACCAAGCCCTTCTCCATACAGTTTAATCAGGAACCTTCATTTTTACTTCTTCTCTAGCTAGCTTCTTTTATATTCTTCTATATATTCTTACATCTTACTTATTACTACTTACATCTTATTAGTTACATACTTATTCCTAATTATTACATCTTACTTACTCTCCTTACATCTTACTTATATATCTACATCTTCTCTCCTATCCCATTACCAGCCCCAATTCTACATACGTACTTCTAAATCTCTCCTAACCCATCACCAGCCCTAATTCTACATACTTACTCACTACTTCTTATTCTCCCCCTACATACTTACTATCTATATCCAGCCCCCAGCCCTTGTGGGTTAAATACTTTCCCTGGTTCCAATCAGCATCAGCTATGTGGCAAAGCACAATAGGCTGCGGGAAATCATGCCAGCTTGCATCATAAACTAGAGGCACACAGCTTTTCCAACTAAGGCTTGTTTATCTCAATGCTCTCTGCTCTGGCTGGAGACCAGGTGTTCAATATATATATATAGTGGCAGCTGCGGCTTAATATAATAGACTTTCAAAGTAAGTATGGAAGAACACTTCCTACTTATCAAAGGAAAAATCCACCAAGATATTTCCATTCTAAACATCTATGCAAGCACACCCAAATTTATGACAGAAACACTACTAAAGATTAAACATACAAAGAACCATACACATTAAAAGTGGGAAAGTTCAACACCTCACTCACACAAATGAATTGGTTATTGAACAGAAAACTAAACAGATATAATGAAACTAACAGATGTCATGAATAAAATAGACCAAACAGATATCTACAGAATATTTCACCCAAACACAAAAGAATATACTTTCTCCACATGAGACCCTTCTTTAAAATTTACCACATAACCAATCATAATTCAAGAATCAACAGATACAAGAAGATTGAAATAAACCCTTCCATCTTATCAGATCACCATGAACTGAATTAAAGCTGGACTTCAACAACAACAAAAACCTCACGAAAACTGAACAACTTTCTACTCAATGACCACTAGGCAAAAGATGAAATGAAGAAAGAAATTAAAGATTTTTTTATTTCAATGAAAATAAAGGTATAACATACACCAAGTTATGGAACACAATTAAAGCTGTGTGAAAATGAAAATTTAGAGTGCTAAGTGCCTTCTAAAAGAATTTGGAGAGTTACCAGACAATCATCTTAGCCCAGAAGCTTGGAATACCCAAAGTACAATCCACGAACCACAAGAAACTCAAGAAGAAGGAAGACCAAAGTGTAGATACTTCATTCCTTCTTAGAAGGGGAAACAAAGTACGCATGGAAAGAGCTGCAGACACTAACTATGGAGCAGAGACTGAAGAAAGGACAATCCAGAGACTCCTCTACCTGAGAATCCTTCCCATATTCAATCGCCAAACCCAGACACTTTTGAGGATGCCAGTAATCGCTGGCTGACAGGAACCTGATATAGCTGTCTCCTGAGAGGCTCTGACAGTGCCTAATACAGAAGTAGAAGCTCACAGCCATCCATTGGACTGAGCACAGGGTCCCCAGTGAAGGAGCTAGAGAAAGGACCCAAGGAGCTGAAGGGATTTACAACCCTTTAGGAGGAACAACAATATGAACTAACTAGTATCCTCAGAGCTCCCAGGGACTAAACCACCAACCAAAGAGTACACACACATGGTAGTACTCATGGCTCCAGCAGCATATGAAACAGAGGATTGCCTAGTTGGTCATCAGTGGAAGGAGAGGCCCTTGGTCCTGTGAAGGTTCTATGCCTCAGTGTAGGGGAATGCCAGGGCCAGGAAGTGGAAGAGGGTGGGTTGGTGAGCAGGGGGAGGGGGCAGGGAACAGAGGCTTTTTTGGGAGGGGAAACCAGGAAATGGGATATCATTCAAAATGTAAATAAAAAAATATCTAATAAAATATTCAAGGCAACAAAGGAAAAAAAAAGAGCATACCTGAAAGCTCTGGAACATTAAGAAGCAAAAACACTCAAGAGAAGTAGACAGCAGGAAATAAGTACACTTAAGTCTGAAATCAATAAAATAGAAACAAAGAGAGGAATACAAAGAATTAACAAAACCAAGAACTGATTCTTTGAGAAAATTATCAAGATAGGCAAACCCTTAGCCAAACTAACTAAAAAGATGAGAAAAAATATCCAAGTTAACAAAATAAGACATGGAAGGGGGCACATAGACAAACAAAGAATTCTCAACTGACGAATACTGAATGGCTGAGAAGCACCTAAAGAAATGTTCAACATCCTTAGCCATAGGTAAATGCAAATGAAAAAAATCTGAGATTCCACCTTACACCAACTAGAATGGCTAAGGTCAAAAACTCAAGGGACAGCACATGCCCAACTAAGGATAGATAAAGAAAATATCATTCATTTACATAATGGAATACTATTTAGTTATTATAACAATAACACCATGAAAATTTGCAGGCAAATATACGGAACTCAAAAATAATCATCCAGACTAAAGTGACCTATACCCAAAAATACATGCATTTTATTACTCACTTAAAGTGAATACCAGCTATAAAGTATAAGATACCCACACTACAATCCACAGAACTAATGAAGCTAAATAACAAGAAGAGCTCAAAGGAGGATGCTTGAATCTCACTCAGAATGGGAAATAAAATAGTCATTGGAGATAGATAGGAGGGAACTCCCCAATTTGAAACCCATCTCATGGCAGGAACTAATTCATAACACTATTAATGATACTCTGATATTCTTCCATACAGGAGCCTAACTTAGCTGTCCTCTGTGAGACTTCACCCAGCAATTGATAGAAACAGATGAAGAGATTCATATTAGATGGAGCTTGCAGAGTTGTGTGAAAGAGTTGGGGAGTTGGGAGAAAGATTGATTGACCTGGAGGGGATCGGAACTCCACAAGGAGATCAACAGAGTCAGCTAACCTGAACTCCTGTGGGCTCCCAGAGACTGAACCACCAACCAAAGAGCATACATGGGCTAAACCTAGGCCCCTACACATATGTAGCTGAAATTCACCTTGGTCTTTATGTGGGTCCACTAACACCTAGAGTTGGGGCTATACCTGTCACCTGCCTATGGATCCTAACTGGGTTGCATTTTCTGGCCTCAGAAGAAGAGAATGTGACAAATCCTGCAGTGACATGAAGTACTACAATGGGTTAGAACCCATCAGGAGCCTTCCCCTTTTCAGAGGAGAATGATAGGGAGGGATGGGGGCAGTAAATAAATCGGGGGAGAGATCCAACTATACTTCTCCTGAGTCTACCCAAAGGAAGTTCTATAATACCACAAGGACACTTGCTCAGCCATGTTCATAGTAACTTTATTCATTATAGCTAGGAACTAGAAACAACTTGGATGGCCCTCAACTGAAGAATGAATTAAGAAATGTTGGTACATTTATATAATGGAGTATTACTCAACTATTTAAAATACACTATAAAATTTGCAGGTGACTAAATGAAACTAATAAAACTATCTTGAATAAAGAAACCTAGACATATAAAGGCAAGTATGTATGTACTCATTTATAAATGGATATTATGTGTATAATAAAGGATAATCACACTAAAATCCATAGACATAGGGAGGCTAAGTAACAAGAAAGGCTTAAGGGAGGATGCAAGGATCTACATGGAAGCAGAAATAGAATAGATTTTACAGGTAGACTGGAGACAGATAGACTTGAGAACAAGAGGTAGCAAGTGGAGGGGAGGGACAGAAAAAAGACTGGTATAAAAGACTGGAATTGGAGGTGCCTTTCAGGGGCAACAAAAAACCTAATGCAATTGAAAATATATGGGATTTATGAGAGAAATCCTAGCAAAATATCCTACTAACAGGGGACATGGAGCCTGAATAACTATTTTCTGCAACCAGTCAAAAGGCTCAAGTGGAGGGAGTGGGATGAAAATCTAGCTACAAATCTTTAACCTACAGTTTGTCTTTCCTGAAGAGTGTTCTGGGGCCAGAGGCTGGCATAATCATCAGCAAAAAGATCAGAGAGGCTTCATCCAGCAACTGATGGGAGCAGATGGACAATCACTTACCCAAACATTAAGCTGAATATAGGGAGCCCTGAGGAAGATAGTGGAAGAAGGATTGGAGGAACCAGAGACCCACAGAATCAACTGATTCATATTCATGGGGGCTTGTAGAGATCAGAGACCCCATAGGCACTTGACATAGGTCCTCTGGATATATGTTATGGTCGAGTAGCTTGGCTTTCTTGTAGAATTCTAAACAGTGGGAGCAGGGGCTGTCTCTGACTCTTTTGCCTGCTTGCCAGAGCTTTATTATCCTGTGCTTCTTTGTTCAGCCTTGATGTGGTGGTATCTACCTGGTTATGTAGCTTGTGGTATGCATATAATATCCCTGAGAAGTCTGTTCTTTTTGGAGGTGAGGTAGGTGGGGGAGGATCCAGGGGAAAGGGGAAAGACTAGAGAATGGGGAGAGGTGGGAAACTGCAGTAACAATGTAATTTTTCATCACTAACCAACAACTGGAAGAAACCCTTCCTATGCCTGGGGAGACTTGTTAGTCTATGGTTCATGCATAGAGAATTATCACTCCATATGCTGTATAAGACCACTGTGTGTGTGTGTGTGTGTGTGTGTGTGTGTGTGTGTTTGTGTGTGTGTGTGTTTGTGTGTGTGTGGTGGTGTTTTTCAAACAGCTTTACCATCATTAATCCCTCTTTCCCTTCTTTCTCCCTCTCAATCTACATTTCCCTCCTTTACTCCTCAGTAGATAATGTACCATTCTTTCCCTTTCATAGCACTTGTGTCTACTATGAAACTCTCTAAAATGTCTCCCTGACCTCATAGTTCTTTTTAATTTCCTGGCATCTGCAATTTCTTAGTTATAACTCAAATCTAAAGGTTCAGAACCTAGGTCTATAAATTAGAGGGAACCTGTGGCATTTGTCTTGAGTCTGGGTTACCTCATTCCATGTCATATTTTCTAGTTCTAGTCAATTACTTGCAGCTTTCGTGATTTCCTTTTTCTTCACACCTGAATAGAAGAAGTCCATTGTGTATGTGCACCAAATTTGCATTACTATTCATCGGATGATGGACGTCTAGGTTCTTTGTATTTACTAGCTATTGTGAGTGGATTGGCCTGGAGCATGGCTGAATATATATCTAAAACATTCCATTAGCATTAAAACCCCAAATTTTTATTGAACAAAAAAAAATTATTGTTTAAAATGAATGTGGTACTTACTCATCAACCCTTGAAATAAACAATGTCATAGAAAATCTGTATACTGGTCAAAAAATCTTCCATTTCAAGGTCAGTTTATCTAAGGTTTCAAATAAATTGGATTAAAAGATTCCTAAATGCTACTTGATCAAACAGTCGCATCACTGAATATTTATAGATAAAAGGAATTAAATCAATATTCTGAGGAAATATTTGTGCTTTCATGTTTATTAAATCATTACTCATAATACCCAAGACATGTAGACAATAAAACTACCCATCACTTGAATGTATAAAGAAATTATGGTGCATATTTTGCAAAAAGTGAAACCCTGTCATATATAAATACATTAAACAAAACCAGAGTTAATCATACTAAATAAAATAGGCCAGGCTCAGAAAGATGTGCTTTTACTTACATATGGAATCTTCAAAAAATTATTTCATAAATGGTGAGAGTTTAATGTCATTTTTCCCTGGAATAGGGAAAAATTGTGGAAGGCTAATCAGTAGGCACTAACAATTATATAAAATGGGTCTGACTATAGATATGTGAATGTATTATGCATTTCAGAAAGCTAGAAAAACATCTTTTTCATATTTTTGTATCTTAAAGAATTGGTATACATCTTATTTCATCAATACATTAATCATTATTTAACTAGTACCAAACATATGCGCAAGTGAAAACATACATTCCTAACACAGCACGGAGAGTGAAGCCTATAGTTAGTGGATAGCAAGAAACATTTTCTGGAGAAGGATTAGAAGTATGTGAAAAGAATGGTTTAACTGCTATCCTTCCTAAACAAGATGATTGTAATTATCTTCCACATCACAGAAAGCTATTATAATGCTATAAGTGTTAGGTGAAATATCCTCTTCTAATGAAAGCTAAACTGAATCCTCTAAACATATTAATAAATCATTGTATTTTTTAACTCTTTTTTCTTGGCTGTATTTAGGTCTTAGTTTAACTGGTTGATTACTGTAATGGAAATTACATCCAAGGTTATCTTTACCTTCTATTTCCTTTTCTTAATTTAATTTAATATTTATTTAGAGAGAATCTCATTGAGTAGGACTGATGGGCTTAGTACTTGTAATGAAGACCAGGCTAGCACCAAACTCACAGAGATCTACATATACCTAACTCTGGAGTACATGGATTAAAGGCACGCACCATAAAACCTAGTAAATATGAGGATAAGTAATTGGATATTTTGGCCATTACTTTTCTTCATTTCAAAAGTGAAGAATATGGATCTATTTGTATTTTTCTACACACAATCGTCCATTTAGATTAGCAACATTTCTTGAAGATACTGTCTTCTTATTCCCCTATTTCTTGCTCAGAAATCAAGTGTCTATAGGTATGTGGGTTTATGTCTAGGTCTTCTATTTAATTCCATGGATTAGCCTGGCTGTTTTATGCTAGTATCATGACATTTTTATTAATATTAATTTATAGTACAGTTTAAACTCAAGGATAATGATATTTCTAGACATTCTATTATTGTACAGGATTGCTTTAGCTATTGTAGGGTATTTTTTCATATAAAATTGAGTATTGATCTTTCTAGGTCTGAAAATAGATGTGTTGGAACTTTGATTTGAATTGTATAAAATCTGTAGATTAATTTTGGTGAGAAGATCTTTTTTACTATGTTAATCCTCTAATCCATGAGTATGGGAGATCTTTCAATCTTCTGTTATCTTCTTCTATTTCTTTTTCCAAATACTTGAAGTTCTTGTCACATGGGTCTTTCACTACTTTAGTTAGAGTTTGATCAAGACATTTTATATTAGTTGTGGCTATTGTGAAATGTGTTGTTTCACTAATTTCTCTCTCAGCCTATTTATTTTATTTATTTATTTATTTATTTATTTATTTATTTTGGTTTTTCGAGACAGGGTTTCTCTGTGAAGCCCTGACTGTCCTGGAACTCACTCTGTACACCAGGCTGGCCTTGATCTCAGAAATCCACTTGCCTCTGCTTCCCAAGTACTAGAATTAAAGGCATGAGCCACACTGCCTGGCCCATTTGTTGTTTGTATAAAATAAACTTGATATTTTTGGAGTTAATTTTATATTCAGCCACTTTGCTGAAGGTGTTTATCATCTTTAGGAGTTCTCTGGGAGAGATTATGGGGTCACCTAGGGATACTATCATGTCATCTACTAGTAGTAATACTTTAACTTCTTTAATTGGTATTTCCTTAATCTCTACCAGTAGAATGCAAATAAATCTATATTTGTCAACCTGCATAAAACTCAAGTCTAAGGATTCAAGAAATCAGACATCAACAAATCAAAAAACAAATAATCCAATTTAAAAATGGGATAAAGGTCTAAACAGAAAATTCCCAAGAGCAGGGTCTCTAGTAGGTACAGTTAAGGAAATGGTCAACATTCTTAGTCATCAGGGAAATTCAAATCAATACAATTCTGAGATGCAATCTTACACCTGACAGAACAGCTAAAATAAAAATTTTAAGTGACAGCTCTTGCTGGCAAGGATGTGGAACAAAAACAGCACTCCTCCACTGCTGAGGGGAATGTAAACTGTACAACTACTTTGAACATCTATTTGAAGGTTTCTAAAAATATTGGTAATATTTCTACCTCATGATCCAGCTATACTATTCCTGGGCATATGCTCAAAAGATTCTTCACCATATCACTAGGAGACTTGTTCAACTATGTTTATAGCAGATTTATTCTGAATAGTCAGAAACTGGAAACAACCCAGATGCTCCTCAACTTAAGAATGAATAAAGAAAATATGGTACATTTACATACTGAAGCACCATTCAGCTTTTAAAAATAAGGCATCATGAAATTTACAGGTAAATGGATGAAACTAAACAATATCGTCCTGAGTGAGGTAACTCAAGTGTGAAAGACAAACCCAAGTGGATATTAGTCATAAAGTATAGGTTAACCATGCTATAATCCACAGACCCAAAGGAGCTAAGAATCAGGTAGGAACTATAGGAGGGTGTGAAAATCCCCTCTGGAAAGGGAAAATAAAATAACCATCCGGGGTGGATACAGGGAGGGAACCGAGTGAGAAGTGGTAATGGAAAGGTAACAGGATAGATCAGTGGTGAAGAAGAGGGAAGTTTGGAAGGAAGGAGAAACAGGAGAGAGAACTGGGACTGTGGTGGACATCTTAGGGATGCACTACAAACTCAGGACAAGTTAAACTCCCAGAAAAGTATAAAGATGACCCTAGGCAAGACTCTATGTAATAGGAGATATGTAACCTGATATGGCCACCTCCTCTAACCAGGAAAGACTCCCAATGGAAGGATGGGGACACCAACACACCCACAAAACCTTCAAACCACAATTTATCTTAACTATAAGATGTGCAAGGTTAAAGATAGAGCAGAAATTAAGGGAATGACCCTGAGAGAGAGCTTACCCCGTTACTATTAGTGATTTTTCCTATACTTGTAGATGGGAACTTAACATAACTGTTTTATGAGAGGCTCCAACAAACAGCTGATAGAAAGAGATGCACAAACCCACAGCCAAACATTAGGCAGAGTTTGGGGGGAATCTGGTGAAAGAGTAGGGGAAAGAATTGGAGGAGCCAGAGATCTCAAGGACACTACAAGAAAACCTATTTAAGTGCTCACAGACACTGACCCATCAACTAAAAAGCATGCAAAGGACATGCCTAAGCCCCCTACATATATGTAACAAATATTTATATGGATCCCCTACCAACTGGACACAGAGCTGTCTCTGTCTTTCTTGCCTGCCTTTGGACCCTCTCCCTCCTAACTAGGCTGCGTTGTCTAGCCTCAATAAGAGACGATGCATCTAGTCCTCCTATAATTTGATATCCAAATCAAGTTGATATTCATGAGAAGTCTCTCCTTCTCTGAGTATAAAGAGATGGGGAATAAAGAGATGGGAGTTTCCTCTCTCCCTCTACTTCCCAGAGATCATTCTCTTCCTCCTAAGATGAGGGGAAGGAAAAGGGAGGGACAGTTCAGAAATGGAAGGAGATGGGGGAGAAGTACAGAGGGTCAGGAATTTGAAAGTAGGCGTGTAGCAGTTGAGGAGGGGGAATTGGGAGTAGCCACTAGAATGTCCCAGATGCCAGGGACCCAAGAAGTTCTCAGGACTCAACGAGGAGGACAGTAGCCAAAATACTCAACAAAGAGGAGATAGAACCTGTAGAGACCATATCCAGTGGATACACATGCCCCCAAGTTGAGGGATGGGGCCACTCATCCATCTCAAAAATATTAATCCAGAATTCCTCCTGTCCAAAGGAAATGCAGGGACAAAGAGTAGAGCAGAAACTGAAGGAAAGGCTATCTAGAGACTTCCCCACCTAGGGACCCATCCTATCTGCTAACAGAAAACCCAGACACTATTGCTCATGCCAAGAAGCACTTAGTGACAGGTGTCAAGTATAGCTGTCCCCTGAGAGGCTCTGTGAGAGCTGGACAAATACAGATGAGGATGTTGAGAGCCAAACACTGGACTGAGTGTGGGGACCCCAATGGAAAAGTTAGGGCAAGGACTGTAGGAGCTGAAGGCATTTGCCACCCTGTAGGAAGAACAACAATATCATCCAACCAGACTTCCCAAATCTCCCAGGGACTAAACCACCAACCAAAGAGTACAGCCATGGTACCCATGGCTCCAGCTGGATATGTAGCAGAGGATTGCCTTATCTGGCATCACTGGGAGGGGAGCCCCTTGGTCTTATGGAGGCTTGATGACCCAGGATAGGGGAACCCTAGGGCTCTGAGGCAGGGGTTGGTGGGCAGGTAGTGGAGCACCCTCACAGATGCAGGGGGAGAGAGGAGAGGATAGTGGGCTTGTTGGGGGGGGGTTGTGAAGGTGGACAACACTTGAAATGTAATAAATAAAATAATCAATAAAAATTAAACAAAGAAAGAAGGTAAAGAAAAAAAGATATGGGCGGTAAGATGGTAGGACTCAGGAGAGGAGGTAGGAAAAGCTAAAACTAGAATGTAAAATAAATAAAATAATTAATTTAAAAAGTCACAATAAAGCATTTTATCTGAGCTAGGGAGCTGGCTCAGTTCCAAAAGTACTTGCTCTTCAGGTATTAGCACCCATAATCATATGACTAGCACCCATGTAAACATCAAAACATGGCTACATATGTGTCTAGACCACTTTACTGGAAACTGGGGGGCAAAAAGAAGGATCACTGGATCTTGGCAACTCTGAGACTTATTGTCTGTTCAGTGAGAGGCCCTGGTGGGAGAACAGGACACCCATTTTTCTTCTCCAGTCTTTAGTTGTTGACACAAGTGCCATTCAAGCTCTGCCTCCATGCCTAGAGTAGTGTGAGAGGCCCTCTGTAACTATTTCAGAACCTGAGAGAGTAAATGAGTCAGAATGGCCAGGAGCTGAAGAGAACCCAAGGGCAAGGAGAACAGACTCTCTGGGGAACAGGTTCAATATGACAGCTCCTTTAATTGGGGGAAACAAAGGCTACTTAATCCTTTGCAAGGTGATTAGGGACTATCCTTGGTGAGCGTCCATTATTGGCTAGGACCAGAGTACTGAGGGTGCTTCACTTGCACAAGGAAGAATTCTAGGTGCTGCTGGACATGACCTTGTAAGGTAAGAGAAATTTAACCTGGCTGCCAGGCCCGGGACCTCCTCTGAGACATGAAGATGGGGCACAGGATTATGTTCACAGGGACATGCAGGCCTGAATGGGGGGGGGGGGGAAGCAATTTCACTCTCCTGAAAATCTCAGGATGAGACACACCTAGGACCTCACTCTCGTTCAAGGCCAGCTTTCCCTGATCCACAGCCTCACACGTGGAAATTCATGCTCACATATACTGCACAAAACATGCACAGTGTTTTATAAGTTTCTACTTTTCTGTTTACAAATATCCATGAATGTTTATGTTTTATAAATGAAGATAGCAAGTGATATGAAATGCTGTTCCCTGAACATGCTGTGGCTTCTGCAGTCATAGACTCAAAGCAACTGTGCATCAGACATATGCAAGATGCAACCAGCCAAAATTTGACCATAAATGGGATAGATTGCCTAGATCTCCAGACCCTACCACACACTGAGGAGCTATTAGGAATGAGTGGTTGCTGGGATAGGGAGAAATCATTCCTCTTTGAGGATATGACCACTAGCACATTTCTCATGCTCCAGTGGATGGCCCCCATACCTGTGCACACATGGAAAGTACTGACTGGAATTGCAGACTATTAAAAGAAAAAATTCAACTGAATATCAATATTAAGGGAGAATAGATGAGATTTTGATGGAAGAAAGAGATGGCATTTCTTTACATAAATACAAAATTACCAAAATAAAAAATATGTGATATAAGTTCCTTCTCTGACAAATTACAAACCTCTCATTGATAATTAAATTGAATCTTGATGAAAAAATTGTACAAATCTGCTTCAGAATACTTCGAGCTGCATGAATAAAACTTTTTACATGAGAAAGGGGAAGACTATAGAATTACTATTGAAATGGATTTTTTTGTAAGTGTCTGGATAAAAAACTGATCATATCATTGATCTTTTGTACAGTAGTACTTAAACAGTTTGCAAATAGAAAACAACAAAGACTCAGTATTCACTTTCATCATTATAGCTATCCTAGTTCCTAGAAAAGTTTACATTTTTTCATTCCATTTCATAATTAATTTCTCCATAAAAGGCAGATGATTTTCTTAAGGAAACAAAAAAGTCCAGTGGGCAAATTAGCAAGAAAATAGCTCTCTCAGTGACTAAGAAAATAAGATTTTGCAGAAATGTCTAAACATAAATATTTTAAATATTTAAAGAAAGATATACACTTATGTGAAATAATTATAAGAATATTTTAAAAATAGTAGCAAATATAAAAGGTAATCATTGCATAAAACATATACTGTAATTATTATATTACATGTTGAAAAAGATGAAAGCAAGTATATTTCTTTATTAGGAATAAGATTCTCCTGATCTCTCTCTAAATTTTTCTGTAGGATTCTCCATCTGTCCCATCAGTTGCTGGGGAATCTCCTCTGATGACAATTGGACTATGCATCAATTGATGAGTATGGTAAAATATCATTATATATCAGTTCATTGATGTTTTTGCCATTCATGTTTAGTTCTGTCCTAGATCTCTTGCATATCCAGGCTTTGAGTCCTGGACCTCCAGGAAGTATCATGTGGGCTCCCTCTCATGGCATGGGTCTCCACAATCTCTGTGCCAGCTTACTCCAACACTTCATGTAGTTCAGGACAAATTGTTTTGTGTCTTTGTTGGTGTATGAATCCCTCCACTACTACAGGTCTTGCTTGACTATAATTTATAACTTGGTTCTAATGGTTTAGGATTCAGATTCCTCCACTACTAGGATGCCTAGCTAGGGTTACCTTCATGGATTCCTGGGATTTTCAATTGAACTAGGTTTATAGCTCATTCCTAAGATGTCCACTGTTTCTGGTTATTTTTTTCAGTACTTTCTCCATCCATTCTAAAGAAGAAGGGGAGGAAAGATTGTAGGAGCCAGATGAGTCAAAGGACACCATAAGAAAAACTACAGAATCCGATAAAACTTCTCTCACAGGGGCTCACAAAGACTGAAACTGACAACCAGGAAGCTTGTATGGGTTTCACTTATGTCATGTCTATTTATGCATAGTTTTCTAGTTTGGTTTTCTTGTCAGACTTCTAATAGTGGGAGCAGGGGCTCACTATGACTCTTTCACCAGCTTTAGGGACCTCTTTCATTCAACTGTGTTGCCTTATCCAGACTTAACATGAAAGGGGGTCTTTTGCCTTATTGAAACATAGTACTCCATGTTTGCTTGGTATCCAAAGAAACCTTGTCCATTTTGTAAGATTAATCGAGGAGGAGTGGATGAGGTGGAGAGAGGAGATGTGGGGAAGAGCATTGGGAGGAGAGATAGAGGGGAACCTGCATGAGTATAATATAGAAGAAAAGAACATTTTAAAAATTAAAAGGCTCCATAGTTAATCTTTGCAACTCCTTCCATGGGTATTTGGTTCCCCCTTTTAAGAAGGAGTGCACTGTCCACCTTTTGGTCTTCCTTCTTCTTGAGTTCCTTGTGGAATGTGGGTTGCTCTTCCTGTATTCCAAACTTCTGGGCTAATAACCACTTATCAGAGAGTGCAGTTGCCGAGATTAACTATGGAGCAGAGACTGAAGGAAGGGCAAGCCAGCCTACATATAGCTATCTCCTGAGAGGCTCTGACAGTACCTGACTAACACAGATGTAGAGGCTCACAGCCATCTATCGAACTGAGTAAAGGGTCCCCAGTGAAGGAATTAGAGAAAAGATCAATGGAGCTGAGGGGTTTGCAGCCCCTTAGGACGAACAACAACATG
>NW_022196897.1:86062066-86066067 GCF_008632895.1 Mastomys coucha
TTTGGAGGGGAAACTGGGAATGGAGAAATTTACATGTAAATAAAGAAAATATCTAAAAAAAAAATTAAAAGGCATAGGAGGAGTACTTGCATTCTTCCACATTCATAGCAATATTAAAATCACATAAATTATCTGTACTGTGTAATTTTATGTTCAAAAAGTTATATGTAACATAGAAATAGTAATTATAAAATATTATCTTAACAGAAAACTTTCTTTGATTCTAATTATATACATATTTTTCTTAGAAACAGAACGTGTAAATTCAAACATATTTTATGAGAACAGATCTATAAAATGAATGCCTTAATGCATATTTAAGTAACACAGTTGATAGAATCTCTGCATGTTATAGAATGAAAAAATTATAATGGACAGTTTTATTCCCGTATAAAATATTTAGGGACTGTTATTTATAATGTTAGCATTTAGAATGCAAATGTTCCCTGAAACTTTTAGGTCTAATGAATTTTACCAAAATACTGCCATTTAATAAAAAATTTCAAAGTAAGCAAAAGTGAAATTCATAAATAGTATAAGTTTTATCATCATAAATTTCTAGTTTCAAGACATAGGAAGGTGTTGACTAAATAGAAACAGATTTCAATCTTCTAGTAACCACTGACTTAGAAGAACTTGTGACCTTAGATATCATATTCACAACCTGAGAGTCAAGATAATTTTTATAGTCAGTTGTCAATATTAGTTAGAAATAGAATAATTAAAATGGAAAAAAAATCACTTTGTAATGACAGTAAAACTATCATTTTCCCATAGACATACATAGATAACTTTATATTTCTGAATTTTTATATTTTGATTTGTAAAGAAAATTAATTACAATACATTTTTCATTCACTGAATTATTAAAGTACCAACTCATGACTGAGGTGTTTATTAATGTATTTCAAGCATGTCACATTGCATATCATTCTATAGGCATAATAATTTTTAAACTTGCTGATCAACAAAGCATCTCTAAACTTCCAACACTGGATTAATAACCTTGTTAATAAACTAATCTAAATGCATGCCTTTGGGCATCTTGTAAAGAAGACAGTTTTGAGAAAGCTAGCAGAAGAAAAAAAGCAGCTCTGAATAATGCATGCGCTTGTTCCCTTCTATCTCCCTGCCTTCTGCTTGTAATGATATGTTTTGATAGTTGTAAATACCAGGGATTTGTGGATGAAAGCTTATCTGAAGGTATTTTACCAATCTTGAAATTTGACATATCATTAGATCACCCCAACAGCAAAATAAGTAAATTCTGTTCAACCTTAAGCTGAAAAATTGTAATGATTATATATTGGATTTAATAGAAATGATAAACATTTTGCAAAACTGTGATTGCATTAATAATTTTGAGCAACAGCATGTTTCAATGAGACATGAGATCTGTGACAAATAGATAATAAATAACCATTAAATCTTAAATAGGAGTATAATGTTTGCTAAAATATTCATGCTTTAAGCTAGACACCTTATAAATGTTGGCAATTTTTATTTTGTGGTTTACCTAATTCTTCAGATTTTGATTGTCCTCTATACTTTAGGGAAATGAATTATAATATTTATCTTAAGAGAACCAAACAATGATCAATGTCTTTAGTATTTGTTTGTAATATGATCACAGCAAGACTTAATTTTTTCTACAAATGTATAGCTTCATAATTATAGTGATGCCAATGTATACCTTATATAAGCTCTTTCAAAGTATATACAATTACATCCATGTCATGAAGTTTTTGTTATGTCATACTATTTCTAGGATTTTGGGAACATCTGTTTATTCATCCCATCTAGGAAAACTAGAGCAAACCAAAATAAGTCATCAAAAGTGAACTCGGTGAATCAGTAAGTTTTATCGGGATTTCCTAACTGAGTATGGTTAAGCGTTAATGACAAGGAACAGAAATGACTCAAAGACAGACACATCAACAAAAGCCTATCAGCATGGGTGAGAGCTCATGAAAGTTTAAACTAGATCTTACTGCACAATGAAAATGCCCTTAAGATAGTCTGAATTTCCTTCAGGCATCTTGGCCTCTCAAAATCTACCTAGGAGTTCATCTGAGAGTGTCTTTCTGCAGTTCTTATGGCAATTATGAGTTTTAGAAGGAGTGTCCTACTAAAACAAGTCATTTTCAGAGACTTCTTGACACTATGAGTAATTTGCTACCTGAGACTATGGGGGCTCCTCCCAGGATGGAATGTTCCACCCTATTTATAATATCCCAAGTCTGAAGTTTCTTTGCAAGATGAAATATTTTATCTTAGAGGAAATTTGGTAGAAAATGTTGATTCATCTTCATCTAAATGCTGTATTTTCCTAAAAATTAGTGACCTGACGAGAATATTGGAGAATAATTACATTATAAAAGTAAGTGATAACCACGGTACAATCCACAGAGTAAGAAAGGCTAGATATCAAGGAGGGCTTTGAGGAGGAAGAGGAAATAGAATAAACTGTGCAGATGGACAAAAGTGGGTGGGAATGGGAAAATGAGGGATGAAGTTTGTGTGTGTGAGGAATGGAGAGGATACTAGGAGATATGACTGGAATTGGAGGGTATTTGTGGGACGATACGGAAGTATGGTGCAGTTGAAACTTCCAGGATTCTAAGAAGGTGACCATAGCAAGAACTCCTTGTAATGAAGGATGCAAACTAGAACCAACTATCTTCTATAACCAGACAACTTCCACTGGTAATAATGAGACATCATCCCACCAGAAAACCTTTAACCTACAATCTACCTTGTCTGCAAGATGCTCTGGGTCAATAGAGGCACAGAACTTGTGGAAGAAGCCCATCAAGGACTAGTCTATTTTGAAGCTGACACCATGATAGGAAGACTATGACCAGGAACGAAAGGCTGGATAGCCTAGAAGCCTAAGGTAGAAAAATCTCAAAAAAAAAAAAAAGATTCCATAATGTGATATTCTGCTATACTCATAAACTGGTACCTAGCCCACTTGGCACCAGAAAAGCTTACTCTGGCAGCCGAAGGGAGCAGATTCAGAAACTTACAGTCAAACGGTAAGCAGGGGGAGAGCCAAAAACAGAGATCTCCATAAGGTCCCTCCCCTTGAAGCCTGGAAAACTCCTCAGAAGAGAAGGGTGGTGAATTGTAGGAGCCAAAGAACTGAGATACCCAGGAGAACACAGCCCCAAGAATCAACTAAGTGTGGCTCCAAGACATTCACGGAGACTGAAGCTGCATGGTCTTTCCGTGGTTGCATGGGTCTGCATTACGTCTTCTGCATATATGTTATGGTTGTTAGCTTTGTGTTTTGTGTGATTCCAAACACTGGCAGTAGGGTGTCTCTGACTCTTTTTCTTGCTGTTGTGACAGTTTTTTTCTACTGTATTGTCTTGTCCAAGCTGAATAAGAGCGTTTGTGTCTAGTCTTACTGCATGTTGTGCTGTGTTTAATTGCTATTCCTGGAAGCCCTACTCTTTTCTGAAGGGAAATGGAGGACAGAGAAGGAGACTAGGAGGAGTGAAGGGAGAGGAATCTGTCAATAGGATGTGTTGTATGAAGAAAGAATAAAAAAATGATTACAAAATGTTATTTTTCAAAATTAAAAGTCATGTTATTAATATGGCAGTCATTGTGGTCATTCAATTTGTATATATTATCCATTTGAGTGTTAATATCTATTCAGCTAATGCATTGGTTGGTAGTAGGTAGTTTGAAACAACACATGGCATGCCTCACTGTTTCTGTGGGTCTGAAGCCCATGGTTTTCTTGGTTCGTTCTTCTGTTTCAGCATTAGAAGTTAACTTGTCACTTCGTTCTATTCCTTTATCTCCATTCTTGGCTATGGAAGATTGTTTCCATAGTTGTGGTTTTTGCGGGGGAAATTCTGGAACCAAAGGACATATTTTCTTTCTAATTATTAACTGGAAGCCTACTCTCAGATTTTGTCACACAAATATTATAGTACTGCCATTAAAACAAAACTATCGCATGAGATGCTAGATTCTATTAAGCTATG
>NW_022196897.1:86066077-86094807 GCF_008632895.1 Mastomys coucha
ACTATAAACAATGTGTTCCTGTACTTCAGTTGTACTCTTTGACATAGATGCCAGTAACAAGTTCTCCCTGCATTAAGGGTAGGTAGGCATACAGGTTATGGATAGTAGAAGGTAGAAAATATTGGGGCTACCTTTAGAGTATATGCAATCTACTCTCCCTATTGGAATTTGTGGAATTGTGGAATTGTCAGTAGAGTTACAGACACCTTCATAGTTTTCAGTACTTTGATCATTCCAGGACTATGTATAAAGGAAAGACCATGACTCCCTTGCTCTATCTGTCATTTCCCATGAGTTCTCTATGTTTGAGGCATATTTAATTAAATCACACTACTAACAATTATTCTCTCACACCCTCTTTTACTTAAGATTCCTACTCTTATCAATCTAATTCAGCTCCTAAGAAATCTTTGCATGGAAAATTTATGCCCATTCAACAGGAATTTGGAAACTAGTTTAGGTTCTCCCATAAAAACTGTTAACTCCATCCGTTTTCAGTTATCATAGTTGAATTTTTAATTCACTTGCCTCATTTCTTTCAATTACATCTTGTGTATTATATCTGTGGTGTATAATTTTCCCTGTTGTTAACATGAGGTTTATGTATGTTAGTATTGAATAAATAAAATTTACTAAATTGATGAGATGATTCACAGACTTAGAAGTAAAATTTACTATTGATTTTCTACTCCATTTTTCTTATTGTTATTCATTTATAAGACCTTGAAATATTTCTTAGAAAACTCAATCTGTGCCTTTCCTTATTATGAACAATTCGGGCGTATTTTTGTTTCTATGACCTCTGCTTTTCATTAACTGTGATTTTGCTCCAAGGCCTAGCTGAAAAACAAAACTCTCCTCAGAAAAATATGTTAACTTTCTGAAAACATTCTCTCATTAAAAATATTTTAGAAATACTATTTCTGTATACTCATGATTTGTTGACTTTATAAAACATTAAAAGATATTTTAAGATGAGCAATATAAAATACATTCCTTCTCCATTTATTATGGTAGTTTATTATGTGTCTATTCTACTTTTGTTAGGAACAGAGAATTTGGGCACAGTGGTTGTCATGGAAACAAGAAAAACTATGGATTTCAACTTAAACCTAGTTTAGTTACCTGGTAACCATATATAGAATAGAAATAAAGGTCATGAAAGTGACAAGGATAGTCACAAGTATAATCTGTTAACAGCATTATCTTTCAGTTGCTTTAAATATAAACCAGGAACATTCTTTTTGTCAAATGAAGTTGATACACTCATCCACAATAAACACAGGCCAAAAAAAAAAAAAAAAAAAAAAAAAGTACTACTGAAAGATTGAAAAGTTAAGGTACTGAAAACTAAAAACAGTAAATTTTTCCTTAAGAAATCATTCTGTAAAATGTTTCAGAATCTATCCCAGAAACCCTCAAATGATGAACAGGTCAGTATATAGAACAGGGTTTAAGGAGTAAGTTTTGGATTTTAGAGAAGCCTCTCCCTAGAGTGTCAAATGCAATTTATATCTGCATAAGCTTACTTTATCCCAAGTTAATACCTTCTTTCCAAAAAATTTCTATATTAACATAAAATTTTAACTCGATAAACTTCTTGGAATTAAAGCAAAGCAGAGGAAAGCTTTATTCAATGTTAAAATCTCAATGTATTTATCAATTGTTGCTCTTAGATGCTGAGCTATCAGAGTTCTCTTTAGGAAATTATTTCCTGTACCAATGAGTTCAAGGCCATTTCCCACTTTCTCTCCTATGAAATTTAGTGTATCCAGTTTTTTTTTTTTTTGAGGTATTTGATCAGCTTAGACTTGAATTTTTTGCAAGATGATAAATATGGATCGATTGCATTCTTGGACATGCGGATATCCAGTTAGACTAGAACCATTTGTTGAAGATGCTTTCTTTTTTCCACTGTATGGTTTTGGCTTCTTTATGAAAAAATCAAGTGTCTATAGGTGTGTGGATTTATTTACGGGTCTTCAGTTTGATTCCATTGATCAACCTGTCTGGTTTTGTACTAATACCATGCAGTTTTTAGAACAATTGCTCTGTAATACAGCTTGAGGTCAGGGATGGTGATTCCTCCAGAGGCTCTGTTATTGTTCAGGATTGTTTTGGCTCTCCTGTTTTTTTGTTTTTGTTTTTGTTTTTGTTTTTGTTTTTTTTTTGATTTTTTTTTTCCCATATGTAGTTGGGAATTGCTCTTTCAAGGTCTGTAAAAATTTCCATTTAAATTTTGGTGGGGATGCATTGAATCTGTAGATTGCTTTTGGTAAAATGACTATTTTACTATGATAATCCTAATGAACATGGGAAATCTTTCCATGTTCTGATATATTCTTCAATTTCTTTCTTCAGGGACTTGAAGTTCTTGTCATACAACTCATTTACTAGTTTGGTTAGAGTTGCATCAATATATTTTTTATTTTTGTGGCTATTGTGAAGAATGTTGTATAAAGGAAGGCTACTGATTTATTTGAGTTAATTTTATATTGAGACACTTTGCTGTAGTTGTTTATCAGCTGTTAGAGTTCTCTGGTAGAATTTTTGAGACCTTTTATGTACACTATCATATCATCTCTGTATAAAGATACCTTTACATTTTCCTTTCATTTTTGTATCACCTTGATCTCTTTTTCTTGTCTTATTGCTCTAGGTACAACTTCAAATGCTATATTTAATAAATAGGGAAGGAATAGGTAGACTTGTATTGTCCCTGATTTTAGTAAGATTACTTCGTTTCCCTCCATTTAATTTGATATGGGATATCTATCTATCTATCTATCTATCTATCTATCTATCTATCTGTATATTAACTTGCTATATATTGCTTTTATTATGTTTAGACATGTGCCTTGACTTTCTGATCTCTCCCATACTTTTAACATGAAGGAGCGTTGGATTTTTTTTAGAAGTCCTGTTCAGCATCTAATAAGATGACCATGTTTTTTTCTTTCCGTTTGTTTATATAGTGGATTATATTGATGTTTTTTTTTTTATATTCAATCATCTGTACAGCCCTGGGATGATGCCTACTTGATTGTGCATGAATAATGTTTTGATGTGTTTCTGGATTTGATTTGCAAGAATTTTATCCATTTTTTTTCACATTGATGTTCATAAGTGAAACTGCTCTCATGTTTCTTTGTTGAGTATTTGCGTGGTTTAGGTATTGGGGTTATTGTAGCCTCATAGAATGAGTTAGGCATTCTGTTTCTGTTTTGTGAAATAGTTTGCCAGGTATCAGTATTAGGTCTTCTTTGAAAGTTTGGTGGAATTCTGCACTAAAACCACCTGGTCCTGGGCTTCTTTTTTTATTGTTGTTGTTCTTACAAGACTTTTAATGACTATTTCTATTTCCTTAGGCATTATGTTACTCTTTGAAGACAGGAGTTTGGAATAACTGTCCTCTGAGAGGCTTTCTCCAGAAGCTGACTGAAACAGACTCAGAAACCTACAGTCAAACATTGGATCGAAGTTGGGGACTCTATAGAAGAGTTGGAGGAAGGATTTAAAGGCACTGAAGGAGATGGGAACCTAACAGAAAGATCAACAGAGTTAACCAACCTGTTCCTATGGATGCTTCAGAAACTGAGCCACCAAGCAAAGAATACATAAACCTCTCAGCATGTATGTAGCAGATGTGCAGTTCACTCTCCATGTTCCCCCTCCCCTCTCAATAATTGGAGCAGAGGCTATCCTTAAATCTGTATAAAGCTATAGCCTTTCTGTTTTCTCTGTTCCCCAACAAGACTACCATGTCTGACCTAACTGGGAGAGGATGATGTGCCTGCTCAGTTCGAGACTTGATGTCACAGTGTTGGGGAATAACTGGTGGGGGGGAGCACTCATTTAGAGGAGAAGGGGAGGGGAGATGGGAGGAGAGTATCTGGGACGGGGTATGGCTGGGGGCAATGTTTGGCAAGTAAGTAAGTAAGTAAGCAAATAAATAAATAAATAAATATTTAAAATATCTCACTGCACCCATTCATCAGACAACTAATATGTCCAGACATGCTCATGATCATAGACCATAAAATCTGAACTCTGTGTTTATAAAAGTTGTCTTCAAATATTTGTACATTTTCAGTGATTTAAATATTCTTTATCAACTTCATGGAAATCAAAATGAGTAAACTAAACATTAAAATTATTTAAAATATTTATACTTTATACTCTATTGTCCTTGGATCCAACTAAATAGAAGAGTATTAGAATTCTATTTTTACCCTGGTACCTCAAGAGTATCCTGCATTGAATGCCTTCCTCATATGATGTCACAGTAATAATTCCTTACTTTGAAGACTCATCAGACATCCGATGACCTCTAAATTTACATGTAGCCTCAGAAATTTAATATGATTTAACTGTTTCACTAATGAGACTATATTCTGTACATAATTATATTTCAGTTTTAGTAGAATGGTCTGGAAAATCTATCATTTCTTGAGGCTTAAGTGTGATTTCTATAAAACCTAACCAGAAAATATACTACTTTAATTTATTATTTCTTTTCTATTATCATTCCATTTTATCAAAATGTATTTATTCTCTACATTAAATAATCATTAGTGATAATAAATTTGAGATTTAAGTTATTTTTTATTAGATATTTTCTTTATTTACATGTCATGATTTCTCCTTTCCCAGTTTCCCTTCCAAAAAAAAAACCCCAAAGCAACAAGAAAAAACCCCTGTTCCCTCCCCACTCCCCCTGCTTGCCACACCACCCTCTCCAGCTTACTGGCCCTGGCATTCCCCTACACTGGGACATTGAACCTTCACAGGGCCAAGAGCCTCTCCTCCTATTGATGACCGACTTGGCCATCCTCTACTATACACAGGCTGCTGGAGCCATCAGTTCCATTTGGTTGGTGGTTTAGTCCCTGGGAGCTCTGAGGGTACTAGTTAGTTCATATTGTTGTTCATCCTAAGGGGTTGCAAACCTTTCAGCTCCTTCGGTTCTTTCTTTAACTCCTTCACTGGGGACCCTATATTCAGTTCAATGGATGTTTTAAAACCACAGTTACTAAATTCAATTTAAAAAATATTGTTCACACATTCCTTTATGGTCTCATTTAAAACTTTTGGATTGGATCATCATCAAAAGAGTAATGTAAAAATCTTTAATGGGATAACTAGAAATCTGAGTTCACGGAAAACGGGATGCTTGATGCTCCATCAAAGTGATGATTTGACCAGTACTAGATAAAATCTATTTATGAATCACCAGTAGTGTTGCAGTAAAAGTGGGTTCCTAGAAGTCAGGCATTGTAACTAAGTGTGTTGCTACTTTTTTATGATACAGTAAGACATAAAGTGATTTGGGAATACTGCCTTTGGCAGTGAAGAATCACCCCCACAAAGGAAGGATAGGATATGAACACCATGAACATTCTTCATGAGCACTGACTGAACCACATACAACTGTCAATTATACCTCTTAAGTAATTTTTTCTGAATTGTCATAACTTATAAATATGTGGTTCATTCGCTGCTGCCTCCAAAGCTGAGAATCTGAATTTAATCCTCAGGCACACATGGATGATGGAATGGAATAACACCTTCCAATTTTTCTCTGAGATTCACATGAATGCTCTAGTATGAGAATCCCCATTCCACACACAGAGAATAATCATTTACATATTTTAAAAGACAATTTTGTGCAACAATCACTGAGGTAACTGAAGATCATGACTTTTGCCAGTCCATGAATTAATTCCTTACACACCTCCTAGTAACACAATCCATAAACTGTACAAGCGCCTTGCAGCAATCAGTCTACTTTTAAGGTATTAGCCACTTAAAGACATTTCATAGGCATGGAACTATGCAGGATGTGGGTATTTTCTTTGAATATTTTTACTCATGAGGTCAGTCATGTTACAGTAGTCATTGGCACCTCATAAATTTATTTGGTGATGAAAGTTCATTCATTAGTGTGTTATACATTTCTTATCCACTCATATATTCATATATACTTTGGGCATTTTTACTTTAGAATATTTTCATATTAGAAATAATTCCAATCAGAAATTTGTCCATAAATATGTGTCAAATAACATACACACACACACACACACACACCTATCTATAATTGCAAACACACCTATCTATAATTGCAAAATTAATCTGCAATTTATTTGCTTAGGAGCTTAAGTGTTTAATGAATGAAATGGCTTCAAGTATACATCAGCAACAAACCATAATTTTTGTTCCTAAACATATTGTTCCTTATTTATTCTAGAATCAGTGGGACTTGCGAGAATGGAGGCAGTAAATGAAGCAGACAATACTTTCATGCAGTAGCCAATTTAATCAGAAAAGCAGCCAATTTATAATCTGAGGATTAAGAAGAATCTCATGAGTAAGTTTTTAAGATAAAAAATCAATGCACGTGTGATAGGAACATACTTTTCTATAGAAGTATATGAATAACAACAGCTGACGTAAACTCACTCCTATTCATGACACTTTGGAGAAGCACAGAAACATATTCAAAGAACTATTCTGTGTTTAGGAAAATTTGAGGTCACAGATCTCTTGTCTTATTTTGTAGTTTTCTCCCAAGTTTGGATGGTGTTCTGACATTATGCCAGGGAGAGATATCTATAGAAGAAAGAGAGATAGATAATATATAAAGGATAAATAGATTACACACAGGTTGATGAATAGAATATAAATGTACATGTATCTGTGTATACTAGTGTATGTATATGATTTATTTCTTTACTAATCAATACTGAGTAATTTGTATAGATAAATGTCTGCTAATATTTTAATTCTTTTTTTCAGTACTCTTAGGATTTTTCTCTTTTCCAGTAGATGATGTAGAATTATAATTAGCCTTTTACCTTGTAATAAGAAAGTTTATGTAATTACTCAATGTTTCTTGTATAAGCGAAATTAGCTCCTGTGTAATACTTCCTTCCTCTTTTGCATTATCTTATAAATGGCGTGCTTATATAATACAAATGAATACTAAAATTTAGGAACATAAATTATAATGTTTTAGCCACTTTGCTAGTTTCTAAGAAGCATAAGTATTCATGGGTCCCATCTTCTAAAAGAATGTTATATTCACATCCTGGGTCTTTCTCTCACTACTGATATGACAATGGACACGGATCTCAGCCATTCTTTATCTTGTGCTTTATTAGTAGAAGCAGGAAAACAATTCCTATAATCAGAGTTGAGGTACATATATTGACCTGACAGGTATAAAATATAAATCTCAAATATAGGTTGTTTTATATGTCCTGTACTATATGAAATAAAAATTTAAAAATTATTATTTCTTTTCTCAAATTTATTCATGACAACTGAAATTTAGATTTAAAATGTTATCGATCATTTTTCATATTAACATTTTGGAAACCATGCAAATTAATTAACAAGCAATTGCTATTGAAATTCATTTTTAGTTCTCACATTTCTTGTGAATGACTTTCCTACTTGTAAAAAGAAAATATCATTAAGTCCCATCACAGCCGGACAGCATTTCATTTTTTAAATTGGGGCTTCTGAGATTTCTTCTGGAGATTAGGATTTTACAAAGGGCAGTTTCATTATTCCTGTGTGGTAAGCAAGGAATAAGAGAGATATTCAAGGACAGCTGTTAAAGCTGTACTCAATTACTTTTCTAGACTCTAAACACACAAGCAGACAAGTCCTTACCAGTGTGTTTGCGGAGTCAGACTTTTGTTTTTAACCTCACAGCCCTACATTTCTGCAACTGACAGACAAGTAGTGAACTTTTGCTACAGTGAAAATCATTGTGAACACTCTTCCCTTTGCAATGCTCATCAGATCAACCATATTCTCCTCTATACTCGGAGGTGGCAGTAATATTCCCTGGACTTTTGAATCATCATCTGAAAACTCACAAAATTGGACCCTGACTGTCACATATTTCCAAGTTGTGACTATAGTTGGCACCAAGGGAAATTTCTATTTTAATTCATATATTTCTTCGAAGTAACATTCTCACTTGGAAATGCATACATAAAATTCATTACAGCCTTATTCCTTTTCACTTTTGAACTTGGCACTTTAGATCAGACAGTTAGGAAGGGACTCTTGAAGATTCTTTCTGATGAGCTTCAAAGTACTTCGAATATGATCTACACAAATTCCATAACATATTTAATGATGACTCTAATATTGGTATATATTTTGGAAATACTGTGAATTTCGAGGAAGCCTATAAACAACAGTGAATGCTGTCTTCTTACCCCTCTGGTTTTCGGTTCCAACTGGATTATCAATTTTGACAATGAGAAAGAAAGAATAAGGAGGGAAAGGTAGTCTCCAGCAAGTAGCCGTGTGCTCGTAGGGAAAGGCTAGTCAGCGTATTTTACACAGCTATATATTATTATAGATGACTTCTAATCCGTCAAGCCAATTTTATTTGGCATACAAATCAGATTGTATATCCCACCATTTATTATTGAGCTACATAGAAGGTACTTTACAAAGTCACAGGTCTTTGTACTAATGTGGACAACAGAGCATTATGAACTGCAACTTTAGTTTTTGGAGAAAACACAATGCAGTTCTTGGTATGAAAGACAGGCTTTCATGTATCACTTTTATCCTCTTTGAAACTTCAGACACTTTTGTATCCTCTGAGATGTGTGAGTGACAGAGAGAAAAGTTACTTTTCTTTCTTTTTTTATTTTTTACATAAATAGTCACAATTTAAAGAAGTGTAGAGAACTCGAATGTGGAAATACAGATTGTTAAAACTAGCATTCCAAGGAGTTTTAAAAATAATGATTGTACCATTTTTAACCTAAAATCCTAGTGATTGTTTAAATACAGGAGGAACATGAATATTTTTAGATAATATACTGCATGTGCTACTTTTTTCAATTATTCCCATGTGATTAGTTTTTTTTTCTTGTGATAATTATGCACAGTAAGTATCATCAAAATGAAAGGAATTGTCAAATTTCATAGAGCTAATTAACATTTGAGCCCAGATTGGACATCAGGTCTGTTGGAACTGTAGAATTGTGCCAGATTCTAGAAGCAATGTGTTACAATTCATGGATTTGGCTGGCCCACAATCAGGAGGAGGCTCACTGAAAAATATATTCAGGAAGATAAGTACCATAAGGGATGGTTGCCTAGTCAGTGCCCTCATGTCTCTACAAGGCTTGTGGAAGTATCTGGCTCACAATTAGGTGCTCGGCAACTGCTGTTGAGAAATGAGTAAACGAATACACAAAGAGGTCTTCATTTTTTAATTACACAATATAATTGCAGTAACTTCTGAATCTATCTTTTCACTTCTACTCATCTATTGCTTACAGTTTCAGTTAGGCCTGACAATAATTTTGCCATTAGCATGTAAAATATGTATGCAGGACACTTCTATGAAATAACTAACACATAGCCATAATGACACACTCTTTCTACCTCTGATAATGACATGTATGTTTAAAAACCAAATCTGTATCAATCCATTTTTGTCATTCCATCATCGAAGAAAATCATTCAGAACTACTTTCTGTTTTTCATTTCAGTTTATAGGCTTGGGTGGTTTTTGTAATAAATAGCTGGAAAATGAATGAGATAAGGAAAATAATGCCAACCACTGTACATGATGTCCTTAACAAAATAAATTACCTGTCTTTATGACCTAGGTCACAAGTGAAGTAAAATAGCCCAAGCTATGTTCCAATAAAATCACTTCAAAAACAGACCGAGTTGAACCCTGCAATGTCAATACTTACTGCTTATTTTGCACAGGTCAATAACCATGTGAAATGTGTTCTTAACTGTTCCATGACATGACTGCAATAAATATACTTTAGCAAGAATTTCGTTATCCAGAAGTGATTTATGCATCAGCACTCTCTCTTATTTTGCTAAACTATTAGCAATTCCTTCCAGAGTAGTATAAAGAGAAGAATGAGCTATCTCTCAAAGAACTACTCACAGTTTATCTAAATGTAGTCATTTCATGGCTCAAAGAGTGAATTCTAGAATTCTAAGCAATGAAGTCTCTTATCTAATTTTTTAGAGACAAAAAGAGAACTTAAGTAGGTAGGTAGTACCTAAAAATGAATTAAAAAAAATGGCTCTTTATTGAATAATTTTGAGGGAAGTCATTTTTTTCTACTTCTTAAATCATACCTCAAGAAGAGGATTAAAGAACAGAAGTCTCTTGACATTTTTATCTGAAATTTTTAGAACTTGGTAGAGAAAACTCAAAGTTATTTCCTAATTAATTAATCTTTATATGTAATATGAAATCTTACATCATTTATAAATACCAAGTATCATATACTACATTAATTGGTATATTTATACCAACTTTAACTGTATTACTTGCTTCACCAGGATTCACTCAGAACATATTATTTTCTTGCAATAAAAGTAATTTCAGTTAAAAGATTTAAGTATACTATCCTTAATAATCTATTTGGCTGCATTCTCCATTTAGTTTAAGGAACTCCCTGTAGAGTGAGTTTAAAGATTACAATCCTTCCTGCATAATGTATAGAATATGTGATAGCATTCTATAATACAAATAACATATATCGTATAACATTATTATAATACTCAATTTAGCCATATTTAATTGAAAATGTATTTCAAACCAATTTTTGTGATTAATTGCCTACAAAAGGAAGCAAGAATGGGAGTGTTTTTAAGTGTTATCTCTGTAGATTTCTAGATTAATGATTCATTATTAGCTAAGGACTTTGATCTCTGGGTAAGCTCTTAGTTATCACATTGACTGGATCTGGAATCGACTAGAAAGCAATTCACTGCATTCTCCTCTATGTTATTTTTGTTGTTAGATTTCTTGAATTGAGAAAAATCACAATTAATGTAACCTTCTGATGGAAGCCCACTTAAAGGGAACAAAAGAAGGAAAGCTTTCCATTGGTCTCTTTGACTCGACCTTGAGACGAACTTATTCTATCCTGTTGCTGATCCCTTAACTGGTATTAGACCCAAATTCTTTGTGCTTCCAACATGAACTATAGACCATCAGCTATTCATGAACCTCCCAGCTCTTGACTGCCAAATTGGGTCTTTGAATCTTCTGTCCTTGTAAAATAGGGATTGGGTCCTACCACTCATACCATGATATATGATAACTACTGTCAGACCAAATCATGTAAGGCATTCTAATAAATTTTCCAAATCTATTTGTCTCTATATCATCTATCTGTCTTTCTGTCCATGTATCTATTTAGTATCATCTATTAGCTATCAGTTCTGTTCCTATAAAGAACCATAATAATACACCTATTATAGATCTTTTGAAAAATATTGACATAAAATTAATGTTTTTCTAAATAATTCTAAGATTGAGGACACAAAGTTAAACTAACCAACAATGTGTTATACAGAACTGAAGCTTGGTGATATTACTACCATTTTCTGTCTGCCAATATATTCCTTACTACTTGAACTATTAATGTCTAGTGTGTTGCTTGATGATATTGACTTTAAATTAAATGGCTTATTTACCACCCAAAAACATCAAGGATATACATTCTATATTTACATTTTGTTACTATTTTGGGTTCATTGACTCACATTTATTTAAGAGGACTTTAATCATTAGAATTTTCAAGACACTCTCAAATTCACTTATTTCTCACTTGGAGTTTCAGGATGGTGTTGTCATTTTGACAAGATGTCTTTCCTTGAAAAATATCTGGACATCTATGACAATAAAACACCTACAGTAAACATTGCTGCTTTTTTTTAAAACCAGGGATTAGACATCTATATACCTTCCTATCTTTACAAAGCAGTAAAGTGATACAAATGTAGAGATCTTAATGATTAATATTTAGCTTCAAATTTGACATACTTACAAAACAGGAAAAAATTTCAAAGTGTTGTATAACAAAAAAAATAACCAGAAGATATGCAGTTAATGTAATTTTATAATTAAATTGCTTTTACTAAGATGTTTTATAAAGAAGCATTCTAATAGTAATTAGAATTAGAATGCTTGTTCAAATACAAATAATAAAATATGTGATTTGATATTTCATTTTTTAACAATTAGTTTTATTTTTTACAGTATAAGACAATTACATTATTAATTAATAGCATGTATTATTTGATTTGAATAATCCTTTAGTTGTGAAATAGTGACATTTTGTTTTTTAACTATGAAAATTAATAAATATAGAGACCAACTTAATTTTTCAGGATATCTCATAGGTGTGAACGTCTGACTACATTGCCTTTTAATAATATCCTTAACAGGAAGGTAATTTTTATAAATAAACATCTTGATAAGCATGTGAAAGGTAGATATTTTTAAAGCAGACACAATAAATAAACAGAGCAGCAGAATGTCCTTCTGCTGTAGAAACTCTGTAACTGAACATTCAGGTAAAGATTGAGAGATATATTTAAGCACTGTATTTCTTGGGGAATATAAACTACTTCAGAGGTATTCTCTGCCTCCTAGTACTAACTATGCTTTACAGCTCCACAGGGTAGACTTCACTGGGAAAGGCTAGCACTTCTGAAGAGCCTTCTTCTTCCATATTTAGAATTTATTTATGAATAGACAGTGTGTAGTACTCAAGGTAAATTTCTGTCAATTAAACTCTTTGCTATGTTCTTATCACCTGTGTGTACTTATGATCGTAGACCTAAATAAAATATAATTCATATTTATGATGCCATAGCAGTGAACTAGTATTCTAATACAGAAGGGGTTGTATGGGCAGGCAGAGTAACCCTGAACAGATATTTAGAGTCCATGATGTACCAGACATTGTGGACAATAACCCAGAAAAATAGCCATGCCCCTGTACTGAAGTTTCCTCAGGAGACCGGACCACAAATAATCACAGATTGAGTTAGATATGAAAGGAGCTTTGACAGAAATATAAATAATGCTTGTTATAATATGAAGGAAAAAAAAACAGTAAAACCATGTCTCTAGGGGGAAAAGCTAAGACATTTTACCAAAGGTTTTTAAGTAAGACTCTGCAGAAATTGCAAATGGAGGGAGTCTCATGTGACACATAACGTTTTCTTGCCCTGGACTGAGTGCATTTCAAAATTTTAAAGCTACATTTGATTCTTTCATAGATGCCTCGATAAGGTGCCATGGGAGAATTTTCCTAAAAATGTGCTGGTAACTCCCTCAGGCTCTCCTGCATCAGGAAACTCCTCTCTTGCTCCTATAGTCTCCTGGATCTTCAGAGTATTTCAAAAAAGTTACTCTTTATTCTACTTTTATGTTTCCATGTGTGGTTCACACACCAGTACATTTTTAATCACTAACTGTTAAGTAAACAAAACTGCATCTACACAAGGAATAGTTGTTTATTTATGTAATCAACAAAAATACATCATTTGAAGGTAATAAATACTTTGAAATTCTAACTAGCTGCAAGTTACTTTTATTTATCATTTAGTAAACACATCCTTTTCTACAACTTAGTTTTAGAAATGTCCATAAATGGCTAGCCTAGTACAGTAATGCATGTAAAAATATTTACTTTTTTCATAAATGGATAATTGTAGAAGTTTAACTCATTATTGCTAACAGTACTAAGATAAATTAGCAGCTATTGGATTTAGATGGTATGTGAACTTCCTTATTAAGTTATTATAACATGGCATGACAAAAACCACAAGATAATAAATAGCCAATACACTTGACTTGATAATTGATCAAGAATTGTCTTTCCTTTTTTATTTAATAAGGGAACACAATAGTAGATTTTCCCAAATGATGCCCATATTCTGCCCATAAGGGAATGCTTTTTTCCTCCTTTCCATGGACTTTTCATACCTGGAAGAAAGTGCCAGGATGTTTAATAGAAAAGAAATGTCTCACTAAGCTCTCTCTCTCTTTCTTACTGTTACAGAAACCAGCAGAATTTGAGATGGTCATATACATTGAGCCTAATAACAAAAGCCAACTGACTTAAAAATTATCAACATCTATTGAGACAATTTTGTAAATGTTATCATGACACAGGTTATATTATTCTTCCAGATATAAATACTGCCATAAAGAAGATAAGGTAGGGTTTTTAAACCTGGAGTATCTCATATAAAATCATTAGTTTGTAATATTTTCTCCTATTATAGATTCTCCACTCTACTGCTAGTTTCTCTTGTTATGTAGAAACTTTAATTCACATAATCTGATTTGTCTATTATTGCTTTAAAATGCTTGCGGGAGACATATACAAAATAATGTTTCTATACTAATGTTCTCAAATGTTTCTTTTATATTTTCCCCTAGTAGTCTTACAGCTTCAGCTGTTGTGTGACACTCTTTAATCCCTCTTGTTTATCTTTTGTAAGACAAGGTCTCATGAAACTCAATATGGAATTGAACTCACCATATACCCATGGATATTCTTGGATTTTTTATACCATTTGCCCTTATTATTTAAGTTCTGGGATTACAGGAATGTGGTACTATGTTTGCTTATAAGTTATTGAGAATCAATACCATGGTCATATACATGGGAAGTAAGTACTGTATCAACAAGCTACACTCCTAGTTGTCATAATTTTCTGGAATTCACATTTCAATATTGAACAAAGGAATATATATTTAAAAAGTCATTTCAAAGACATATGAAGCAATAAAAAGAAAATCAAATTTAGAACTTCTCAGTCCAAATTTTGTATGCATACCCACATAGTAAAAGTTATAAACATATATAAATACATACATATACATTCAACTATAATGCTTGTGTATATGTATACATGCTCAAAAAGCATTGATTATTAAAGGAGAAAATGAAACTGAATATTACAATCAAGGAATATTCATTTCATTGACAAGCTTTAGTTCAGTAGGTCTTTAGCCAATGCAACAATTTAAATTTTATTTTATGTTTTAAAATCAATTTATCTTAGTACTTATAAACTTACAATTTATTTTGATAAAATTCACCTCCAATTCCTTTCCTAAATCCCATTTCATTTTTTCCATGCAGTTAATTTAAATTTAATGAATTATATTAATATTGTCATTGGCATGTTTGTCATGGGGCTTGGATATGCAGTAAAACAAAGATTAATAATAGTGTCTCCACTAAACTAAATGGTATACTAATATTGTGCTATATTAGCAATGCCAAATTATAAGTGTTTTTCTAATGCTACATTGAATTTTGCCTTTTATCACCTTCTCTTCTGTATATTTACCAATAAATAGAAATAATTGTATATATGTATTTATGTCCTGAACTAAAATATTTGAAAGGTAGATAATGAACCATTAATAAACTTTATTAAATCTCATATTCTATCAAATGCTATTGGGAGACAAACATACTAGAGACATTACAATGGAGTGAATATTAAAGCTGAAAGAAATAATGGGGGACAGGTGGGCAATAAAATGGTAATATAGATAGGTCTGAATATAAGATCTATAGGCCTGTTCTTTGAACACAGTATTATGGTATATGCAGATGATGAAAAGAAGGATGATCTGGCTAAAATACTAATCACTAAAAATTAGAATCTTTCCTTTTTTTCTAAATATAATCTGTACATTGTTTCTTTTGGTTTTAAAATTGACAATTTAGGTAAAGCCATCTAAGCCAATGTCCCTGTTTTCCCTTTAATACTACAACTGTGTTTATGTGGCTTTCATTCTCATTATGCAAAGATGGGGTGTCAATGTATGAATTTTACCATAGTTTTATGATATGTAACTTTTTGGTAGTTGATTGTTTTTTGGACGACCTGTTAATCAGTTATTTAGTGAAGACAAAGAGAAGCCTATAAAATTCCAAGTAAATATTATACATTAATATTTTTAACATAATACTTGCATAATAAATTTCTAATAAAATTTTATGTGTTGAAAATGACAGAAATAAGCTGAGCTGGATGGATTTTCTTTTTAACTTTGGTATGTCATACTAATATCTATTATTTAGAATGTACAAAGTGCTTTGTATTTGAACATACTTTATATGCAGCAATTAACCACTTACCTGAGATAATTGTGGCTATTACTCTCACTATAATATGCTTGTTAATTTAACAAGAAAAATTATCTGCTTTCAGTTTATCCCCTCTTGTGTAGCTGTATGAATGTGCACATGAAAGTGTGTGTGTGTGTTTGTGTGTGTGTGTGTGTGTGTGTGTGTGTGTGATGTGTATTGGGACATTTCAGATTTCTGATGAAATATAATATAGCTTTTATAATGTTACAGTGTTATAATCAAAATTTTGTTATGAATGATACTGAGTCATTACGAAAGTCATATCATGGTGACTTTCATAGTCATTATATTGAAATGAGAGAAATTTGATCAGCAAATCATCTCTAATTTATAAGATATGTTTTATTTAGACAATAGTAACAGTTTTCATAGTTTCTTAAAATTTGTGGAGGAACATTCCATCTGTGGAGGTTGCATTTAAAGATATGCCCTTCATTAGCAATGTAATGTTTCTCCCCAACACATTAGGATTTTTGACAATGAAATAATGTTTTGCTGTAACTATATGGTACAGGGGAGAAAGATTCTTTCTCTTAAGATACAATCATAAACAATTGAATTTAAGAACTAAAAAGTACAGTGAGTGCTTTGCTTTGGGGATGTTATATGCAAGGATAATTATCCCTAGACTGTAGGAATAAACATAGCATTTTAAAATTATCTGATATATTTTTTTGTTGCTAAACATATGGTTTTCTAACTTTGACATTAAATCATTCTATTGAGCCTTTATAGGAACAAGGAGCTCTCCTCCCATTGATGCATGACAAGGCTGTTGTCTGCTACATGTGCAGGTGGACCCTTGTGTATACCTTGGTTGGTGATTTAGTCTCTGAGAGCTGTGCAGGGGAACTGGTTAGTTTATATTGTTGTTCTTCCTATGGGGTGGCAAGCCCTTTCAGCTCCTCAGTCCTTTCTCTAACTCCTCCATTGAGAACCCTGTGTTTAGTCCAATGGTTGTCTATGAGCCTCCACCTCTGTACTTGTAAGGCTTTGGCAGGGTCTCTCAGGAGACAGCTCTATCAAGCTCCTTTCAAGCAAGCATTTCTTGGCATCTACAATAGTGTCAGAGTTTGGCGACTGAATATGGGAAGGATCCCCAGATGAGACAGTCTCTGGATGGCCTTTCCTTCTGTCTCTGCTCTATACTTTGTCTCCATATTTGCTCCCGTGAGTATTTTGCTCCCCTTTCTAAGAAATACCGAAGCACCCACACTTTGGTCTCCCTTCTTCTTGGGCTTCATGTGGTCTGTGAATTATATCTTGGGTATTCAGAGCTTTTGGTCTAATACCTAGTTAAAAGCGAGTGCATACTATGTGTGCATTTTTATGATTGGGTTACCTCAGTCAGGATATTATCTAGTTACATCCATTTGCCTAAGAATTTCATGAATTCATCATTTTTAATAGCTGAGTTGTACTCCCTTGTGTTCATGTACCACATTCTCTGTATCCCTTCCTCTGTTGAAGGACATTTGGGTTCTTTCCAGCTTCTGGCACTTTTATAAATAAGGCTGCTATGAATATAGTGGAGCATGTGTCCTCATTATAAGTTGGAGAATCTTTTGGGTATATACTATGAGTGGTATAGCTGGGTCCTCAGGTAGTTGTATGTTCAATTTTCTGAAGAACTGCTGGACTGATTTTCAGATTGATTGTACCAGTTTGCAATCCCTTCAACAATGGAGGAGTGCTCCTCTTTCTTCACATCCTTGCCACCATCTGCTGTCACCTGAGTTTTTGATCTTAGCATTGTGACTGGTGTGAGGTGGAATCTCAGAGATGTTTTGATTTGCATTTTCCTGATGACTAAGGATGTTAGACATTTCTTTAAGTGCTTCTTAGCCAGTTCCTATTCCTAAGTTGAAAATTCTTTGTTTAGCTCTGCACCCCATTTTTAATAGAGTTATTTGATTCTCTGGGTTCTAACTTCTTGATTTCTTTTTATATATTAGATATTAGCCCTCTATCAGATGTAGGATTGATAAATATCTTTTCCCAATCTGTGGATTATCATTTGTCCTATGGACAGTGTCCTTTGCCTTACAGAAGCTTTGCAATTTTATGAGGTCCTATTTGTCTATTCTTGATCTTAGAGCATAAGTCATTGTTGTTCTGTTCAGGAAATTTTCCCCTGTGCCCTTGTGTTTGAGACTCTTCTCCACTTTCTCCTCTATAAGTTTCAGTGTATTTGCTTTCATGTGGAGGCCCTTGGTCTACTTGGCCTTGAGCTTAGTTCAAGGAGAAAAGAACGGGTGGATTTTCATTTTTCTACATGCCGACCTCCAGTTGAATCAGCACAATTTGTTGAAAATGCTGTCTTTTTTGCACTGGATGGCTTTAGCTCCTTTTTCTAAGATCAAGTGACTGTAAGTGTGTGGGTTCATTTCTGGGTCTTCAGTTCTATTCCACTGATTTTCCTGCCTGTCTCTGTACCAACATGATACAGTTTTTAATCACTATTGTTCTGTAATATAGCTTGATGTTAGAGATGGTGATTCCACCAGAAGTTCTTTTATTGTTGAGAATAGTTTTCACTATCATGGGTTTTTTTGTTATTCCAAATGAATTTGCAAATTGCTCTTTTAACTCTATGAAGAATTGAGTTGGAATTTGGATGGGGATTGCATTGCTTTCAACAAGATGGCCATTTTTACTACATTAACCCTGCCAATCCATGAGCATGGGAGATCTTTCCATCTTCTGAGATCTTTCATTTCTTTCTTCAGAGACGAAGTTCTTGTCATACAGATCTTTCACTTCCTTGGTTAGAATCACACCAAGTATGTAATATTATTTGTGGCTATTATGAAGGTTGTCATTTCCCTAATTTCTTTCTCAGCCTGTTTATACTTTAAATAGAGGAAGGCTACTGATTTGTTTGAGTTAATTTTATATCCAGCCACTTTGCTGAAGAAGTTTATCATCTTTAGGGATTCTCTGCTGCATTTTTGGGGTCACTTAAGTATACAATCATATTGTCTGCAAATAGTGATACTTTGATTTCTTCCTTCCCAATTTGTATCCCTATGATTTCCTTTGTTGTCTAATTGTTCTAGATAGAACTTCAAGTACTATATTTAATAGATAGGAAGAGTGTGGGCAGCCTTGTCTAATCCTTGATTGTAGTGAAGTTGCTTCAGTTATCTCTCTATTTATTTTGATGTTGGCTGCTGGTTTGCTGTATATTGTTTTTACTATGTTTAGGTATGGGCTTTGGATTCCTGATCTTTCTAAGACTTGTAAGGAATGCTAAATTTTGTCAAATACTTTTTCAGCACCTAATGAAATGATAATGTGTTTTTTCTTGAGTTTGTTTATGTATTGGATTATGTTGATGGATTTCAGTATATTGTACCATTCCTGTATCCCTGGGATGAGGCCTACTTGATAGTGGTGAATCATCATTTTGATGTGTTCTTGGTTTCAGTTCGCAAGAATTTTATTATTTTTGCATCAGTGTTCATAAGGGAAATTGGTCTGAAGTTCTCTTACTTTGTTTGATCTTTGTGTTTTAAGTATAAGCATAATTGTGGCTTCATAGGATAAATTGAGTAGTGTTCCTTCTGTTTCTATTTTGTGGAATATTTTGAAGAGTCTTGGTATTAGGTCTTCATTGAAGGTCTGATAGAATTCTCCACTGAGCCCATCTGTCCTGGGCTTTTTTGTTTGGGATACTATTAATGACTGATTCTATTTCTTTAGGAGTTATGGGACTATTTAGATGGCTTATCCGATCATGTTTTAACTTTGGCACCTGGTATCTGTCTAGAAAATTGTCCATTTTTCCTGATTTTCTCATTTTGTTAAGTATAAGCTTTTGTAGTAGGATCTGATGATTTTTTTTCTATTTTCCACAGTTTCCATTGTTATGTTTCCCTTTCATTTCTGATTTTGTTAATTTGGATACTGTCTCTGTGCCCTCTGGGTTCTATATTTTTAACTGTGGTCATGAGGCACATCCCATTCAGTCCTGATTGTTCCAAGGTGTTACTCTCAATACTTTGTTCAGTTGTGTGTCTTTGTACTTGTTCCTATCTGCAAGAGTACAAAGCTTCTCAGATGACTGAGGAAGACACTGATCCATGAGTACAATAGAATATCATTAAGAGCCATTTTATAGGACATATATTATATTCTGTGCAGTAAAACTCTACACACATAAAGTAATACAATTAAATATAATTAAATCAAATTTTAAATTATTGTGAAACTTACATTGAAATAAACTGTATTAAAATGATTACATCATTGGGCTGAAAAGATGACTCATCAGTAAAAGAGGTTACTACTCTAGGAGTTCTAAGGTTTGATCCCAGCATCTACAACAGGTGATTCAAAAACCACCTGTACCTCAGTTATCCTGTATCTAACACCTATTTCTGGTCTCAAGGGCTACTTCATTCATATGCACAACAAGATCCTCCCCCTGAGACATATAAATACATAATTGAAAATAAATATATTAAAAAACAAGCACTCCACAGTTACGGATTTGGTCCCCAAAACTGGACAAGTATCTACACATCAGACACCGAGGGACCCAGAATCCAGTTGGTTTTGGTTGTTAAATAAAGTTTCCCAAGGATAATGATTGGACCAGGAGACAGAGGCAGGACTGTAGGAGTCTCAGGCTAAGGAATGGGAAAGGAAGCAAAAGGAGACAGCCACAATGCCTGGAAAGGAGTGAATGCCAGGGCTGAGAGGTGCTGGACAGAGAACATAGCCTTGATGCTGGGGAACTCAACCCCAGAGGGCTGCAGGTCTATGTCCAGGCCAGCCCAGATGAAATATAGCTTTTAGTAATTACTAACTCAGGAGTATTGGAGAGGAGAGTGTTAGCCACAGGGAGGTTTGGAAGTGACCCAACCATTGAGCTAGTTAAAGCATATTAAAATAGAAGGCTGCCTCTGTGTGTCTTTCATTTGGGAACCCAGAACATTGGGGTGGGTAGGGAGGAGTGCAACTGCCACCATCACCAGGACAGTTTAAGTGGAGTTATTTTGGTTCAGCAACACTTCACTTAAATATTTATTCTAAACCCTATGATCTTTTGAGATATCTTACAATTTGACCATGAACAAATTTAATTGAGCAAGCATGTTTATTGAAAGATAGATTTTCTTTAAAATTTCTTTTCACATCTGTTTATGTGTATGAGGGTATATGTGTATATGTTTGTGTGTTTACTGCGCATTTGTGTATATTGTATGACTGTATAAATACGTGTGTGTGTGTGTTGAAGTCTGTATGTGTTTGTATATGTTGTGACACACACACACACACATATATATATATATATATATATATATATATATATATGTATACACAAATATCTCCAAGTGCACATGGTACATTTGTTTGTGTGTAATGTGTGTGTCTGGAATGTATATGTGTGTATGCATACAAACATATGCACATGCATGAATTTGTGCATGGGTGTACATCCATGTGGCGATATAAAGAAAACTTTCAACAGTCAGTTCTCATTCTGCCTTTACCATCTGTCTTCCAGTAGAGCCTCATGTTTGGTGGCAAGTGCCTCTGCTGGCTCACCATCTCTAGCCAGTCAAATTTATGATCAACTATGTAATTCTAAATGTGACTCAGCAGGTTCACTGTTATCTCAAAACTTGGAGGAGCACATACCTGTGCTCCATCCTAGGAATTCTATGTGAGAATGCCTCAGAGTGGGGTTACCAGATCTGTTTTACTGGTAACTCTAGAAGCTGTGTCAAGGATTAAATATTGAGGAGCATTGGTTTAAATAGCAGGATAATTGGTATATAGTTAGGATTGCCACAAGCAGATGTGAAATCTAAGCAGTGACTGTCCAGGGGTTCGAGAGTCCTCCTTAACATTTATATATGGCAGGGTCTTCATCACCAATGTTAGTGGATCCTGTTGAAATACAAAGACTGCCATAGATAATACTGTAACAATCCAAATTACTATGTTTCAACAAATACATATTTAATTACAAACCAGAAAACTGTCTATACTTTGCAGATTCTGAGCTTCATTATCCTTTTGCAGTAATTTTTGAACTAGATAAGTGACAGACTAAACATTGCTACCTCCACCCAAAGCACACATGCCAGAGCTCTCACCTTCAGTGTAGTAATGGTTAGCTGTGGATGTTGGACATTGTGTTGTAATTAGACTTGGATGAGTTTGTGAAGATAAATCCCTTGTGATGGGATTAGTTGCTGTATGAGGAGACAGACAAAGCTCTCAATCTTTCCAGGCACACACTCTGAGGAAAGGCAAGACTACATAAATATAGAGCAAAATGTGACTACCCATCAGCCAGAAAAAGCGCCTTCAACAGGAATCCCATTTACTGACACCTTGATCTCAGATTTGCAGGCTGCAGGTCGGTGGGAAATAAATATCTGTTAGTTAAGCCACCTGGTATATGACATTTTGATATCAGAGCCTAAATTGACTTTGACAACTCTATACACTTATATGGTACCTATGGCTAAAGTAGAAACTGCACCATGTGGTACTCAATATATGAATTCAGGGAACTTTTTTTTTTCTATTCTGCCAAGACACTACTCCTTTATATTATTTCATGATTATTTGGTGTATAACATAATCTATTAATTAATCATTAATGACTTCACCATATCATAGATTTGTTTTACAGAATTAATCACAATAATTCTCAAATAAAAGTAATTTGATATAATGAGTCCTGTCAAAATAGTGCTAAAATAATTTTTACTCTCCAAATGTAATAAATTCATTTTTTATGTTTCCTGAGAAATGGCAACTCCTGGGTTGTTTTTCTCCTTTTCCTATGAAGCGAACAATGAATTATAAAACAGTTCTAATTATAAAAAAATAAAACCAGGACTCTTCTATTACCTGCTCTGAAATGACAGCTGTCAAGGGGAGGGGCAGGCTCCCATCATATTATACAGCACTGCTTCAAGCAATATCTCTGACATTTTAGAAAAGAAATGCCAGTGTTAATTTATCAAGCTAAAATACTCAAAGATATTTTAAAATACAATCCAGTTTCCCAAGATTTGAGGTGGTTCCTAGAAATGAAAAAAAAAAAAAGAATGTCCCTTATCATGTATCATCCATACCCACTATAATATTATAATACAGCAAGTGAACATGGATGACTGGCACCTTATTCGTTGAGATGACCCTACTCAGAGCAGATTCTTCAAAATGGTCATTAAGTAAAATTCAGTTACTGGTTCAATGTGAACAGAAGCCACTCTAGAATTGAATAAGGGTCAATACAGGCATGAATTTGGGAGAATTTTTATCTAGCATTTTTTTCTATTAAGTATGGAACCATATGCATGTATATTAATACTAACAGTTGATATAGAATCCTATTAAACCAGTGCTGCACAGTCACATTTCTTATTTCATCCTTTCCCTCAAAATATTCATGTGGAAAAATATGAGAATCTCTGTATTTACAAACGACATGATACACTGGGCATGCCAACATATGAATAATAGTTATAATATAAAATGGTTACATATGTTGAGAGAGCAAATGAAAACTTCAATACACCTTATCAAAAGCATGAATGTTTTAATAAGTGATAATGGTTGAATAATACATAATCCCTGACATGTCAACATTAGTCTAAGCACTAGAGAAATTACAGTGAACCAAATGCAATATTTTAAAACCAAATAAATTGCTACAGGTTTACAGGTTTAAATATATTTTAGCATCTGGTAAAATAAATGATATACCCATTAAATATATCAGGAGCTAAATTATGCAGTATGTTTGAAATGGGCCTGTACTGTTGGAACAAAGCCAAAAGCAGGAGTTGAAGAAATACATTTCAAATACAGCACAAATAGGTCACACCTAGGTAAGGTGAGCCATAAAATATGACACCAGCCATTAACAATTAGAATAAATGGAGAAAAAACTATGAGTTGTTTGATTATTGGTATTATTAAAAAATACCATAAATGGGTCACTTACACATAATAAGAATTCTTTTTTCACAGTTCAAAGACTTATATGTCCACTCCTATCTTTGGTACCTGTGGGGTCTGTATTTCTCCATCTTGTTGCTATGTCCACCCAGGCTCTACATCTTCACAAACCAGAAGAAAAAGAATGGTCAGAGGTCTCTTCTACAAGGTTGTCATTCCTATTCATAAGAATAGTGATCCCCTGACTTTACAAAACTCCCTGGTCATAATACAATATATATTTTAAATGGATACAAACACTCAAAGCAATACACTCATGTCATCTTATATCAAATCATTTATGCCATGAAATTAGGGGCTCTATAAAAACATGTTTGAGGTAGAGGTAACAGAAATAGAAAGATTAATAGTCATAATTTAATGGCTAAGGTACTAAAGTGTTAAGGTCAGAGATCAAACTGTTTCTCTAAAGTAAGATAGATGTAATGGTAACACATAGTTATGATGAAGTGAAGAACAAATTGATTCATCAGTACATATGTTTCAGGAACAAGCAATTGGTTATAGCATTCCATGTAACTCTTTTATATGTAGACTTTTTTGTAGTTGGGAAAGAATTATTCAGCTGAGAGGATGGGGACTGGACAGGATTCACCTGGAGGATTGTAGAATTGGCTCATAGATCTATAGATTCCCTTTCAATTAATGTTAGCAAATCTATGATAAATAGCAGAAGAGTGAGAAAATAACATATGGTTTTGATGCTGGATTAAAATTGAATCTCTGGAAAATTAAAGTTAAATGATTCTATCTGTCCAGTTTGTAGTACATGTAAACTGTGCCTAATTTCTTTTTCCTTTGTATTTTGCCAAATATAATATAGATTAGAGAAACCTGGTCCAGACTGGAGTCAGATCTCCTGGGACTTTTGTAGCAATCAAACTTTAATATATATTACATAGTTAGGACATCATGATTTAACACTGGAGTCATAAACCCTACTGTGATCATAAACCACACAATAGAATGTGTGGTTGGTCCTAAAATAATTTATCCCATAGATCAAAGTTCTGGGTCAATAAATAAAAGTATTTAGTGTAACTTATTGAGTCTATGCTTGGACACACAGACATTTATTTATATCCTGAGGTCACCCTAAACAAAATTAGTTGTTTAGGTCATGATTTTTAGTCTCTTAAGGTAATTAATTTTTTTATTGAACTAATAGATTAAGTTTCACTTCTTATGTATTTATTACTTTCTTTTCACAGGAAAGTCAATTTCACTGATTAGAAGTAATTGGCAATAAAAATCTGGTGTGGACATTCATTCAATTCCTTATTTAGAGACAAGAGATTATTTTATAAATGCCACAAAGACAAAGGGGACAGTTTGTGATTATATAGTGTGATTATAAATTGAGCTTTGAAGGTGACATTTCAACAATGTTTTAAATGAAGTGAGTTATAACACGCCTAGAAAAGTGCATTATGGACCAAAAAAAGGAGCTCTCACTTATTACAAACTATCATGGCTTGAATGTAATGAATTCTGTAGGAAGGGGAAGTCACATTGGACTACACTAGGGTTTTGTGTACGGTGATTGTATTATATTTATATGTAAGAGCTTATGAATTAGAACACAAAGCAACCATGTAGTACAAATAATGAAAATGGTTATTCACATTCAATTTCAAGACAGACATTTACAGGTTGCAGCATCTTTGATCTTTATAGCAACCTCCATATGTTAATATTCATCATATTGATATCAACAGAACCTCAACAAATACATTTTTAAAAAATTAACTTTACCGTTTTACTTATTCACTTTACATCCCACTCACTAACACCCCTCAAGGTCACACCCCCTCAATCCTTCCCCCATCGCCTTGCCCTTCTCCTCTAACCACCCCCCCAACCCTGTCACTGCAAGTCTCTGCAAGTCTAGACACTTCCTTTTATACTGAAGCCAGACAATGCAGACCAGATAGTAGAACATATTCCACATTCAGTCAACAGCTTTTGGGATAGCCCTCACTCTAGTTTTTCAGGACCCTCATGAAGGCCAAGGTACACATCTGCTACATATGTGTGGAGAGGTCTATGTCCAGGCAATGTATGTTCTTTGGTTGGTGGTTCAGTATCGGAGAGCCCCAAAGATCCAGGTTAGTTGACTTTGTAGGTCTTCCTGTGGAGTTCCTATCACCTTCAGTACACAGTCCTTCCTCTTATTCTTCCATAAGAGTCCACAAGCTGTTTGGCTCTAGTGTCTGTATCTGTCTGAGTTAACTTCTGGGTGTAGTCTCTCAGAAGACATGTCTGCAAGCATGACAGAGAATAATTAATAGTGTTAGGGAATGGTGCTTTCTTATGGTTTCGGTCTCAAGTTTTGCTGGTTATTGCTGAATCATTCCCTCAGTCTGTGTTCTATCCCTTGTGACTGCATTTCTTGTAGACAGGATAAATTTTGGGTTGAAAGTTTTGTGGATGGGTTGGTGTCATTATCACTCCACTGGGGTTACAGCCATTACAGTTGGAATACTGATTCTAATATCTAATTATATAGATATTCAACCAAAATCAATCTAAAGAGAGGGAAGGACACTTCATACTCATCGAAGGAAAAATCTACCAAGATGGTATTTCAATTCTGAATATCTATGCCCCAAACACAAGGGCACCTACATTTGTAAAAGAAACATTGCTAAGGCTTAACCCCCACATCAAACCCCACACATAAATAGTGGGAGACTTCAACACCCTACTCTTACCAATTGACAGGACATCCATACAAAAATTAAACAGAGAAATAATGATAGGAACAGTCATTATGAATCAAATGGAACTAACATTATATATATATTATATATATTATATATTATATACATATATATATGTATATATATACATACATATATATATGATATACTTTCTTCCTAGCATCTCATGGATTCTTCTTCAAAATTGACCATATAGTCAGTCACAGCCAAGCCTCAACAGATACAAGAGAATTGACATACCACCTTGTATTATATTAGACCACAATGGATTAAAGCTGGGCTCCAACAACAATAGAACTGGACAGCCTACATACGAGGGAAATTGAACAACACTCTACTCAATTTGTTGTACCTCATTCCCGAGCCCCAAAAGACCACCAAAGTTCTGATAAAATCTTACTAAGGTCTCTTTAGATGAAGCCAGAGCTTTGGCCTCACCACTTTCTTTGATGTAGCACAGTGGGAAGGTGAAGCCCTGAGCTCTAAGCAGGACAAAGTTTTATAGGAAATAATAAGCAACTCAGGGGGTTCTAGCCTGGCACAAATCTGATTTGGGGACTATTATGAAGTTTGGATTGTCCTTTAACATAATTTGCTAGTTCTGGGAGCCAAACCATAAACTTAACTTCTGTTTTCCTCTTGATTGGTGGTTGTTAGGAAGGAAAGTGACAAGGGCAGGCTTGTAACATGGAGGTATAGATTTGTTGGGGAATAACCTGGAAACTGGTGTTAAACATTGGCTTGTTAGTTAACTCAAGTTCAACCTTAGGTCAGGTTCTCTAAGTTGGAATCAGAATCCAATATCTTGTCTCTCAAATGATCCCTGGGTCGGGCCAGGGAAGAAATAAAGAAAGAAATGAAAGGCTTTCTAGAATTCAGTGAAAATGAAGGCACAAATATACACAAATTTATGTGACACAGTGAAAGCAGTGCTAAGAGGACATTTCATAGCAGTAAGTACCTCCATACGGAAATTAGAAAAAGTTCTCATATCAGTAATTTAAAAAGTACATCTGAAAGCCCTAGAAAGAAAAATAAGCAAGCACATCAAAGAGCAGTAAAATGTATGAAATAATCAAAATCAGGGCTAAAATCAATCACTTAGAAACACAGGAAAAAGACAAAGAATCAAGAAAACCAAGAACTGGTTCTTTAAGAAAAATCAGTAAGACAGACAAACCCTTAGTTAAACTAAGATACAGAGAGGAAGTAAGCAAATAAACAAAACAAGTAATGAAAAGGGAGGCATAAGAACTGACACTGGGGAGATTTAAGGAATCATCAGTTCTTACTTAAAAGTCTGTACTCCAGAAAATTGGAAAATCTTAATGAAATGAGATTTTTCTAGACAGATACCACTTGCTAAAGTTAAATCAAGATCATGTAAACTATTTAGCAGCCCAATAACCCCTAAAGAAATAGAAGTGATCATTAAAAGTCTCCAAACATCGTCATCAACAACAACAAAAAGCCTAGGGCCACTTGATTTTAGTGCAAACTTCTACCAGATTTACAAAGAGATAATACTAATACTCCTCGAACTCTTCTACAAAATAGAAACAGAAGGGACAAATGTTGCCAAACTCATTCTACGAGGCCAAAGTCACCCTGATACCTAAACCACACAAAGACTCAAAAGAGACAGAAATTCAGACCAATTGCTCTCATGAACACTGATAAAAAATACTCAACAAAATACTCGCAGACCAAATCCAGGGACACATCAAAGACATTACCCATCAAAATGAAGTAGACTTCATCCCATTGACATAGGAGCAATTCAGTATACGAAAGATCCATCAACAAAGTCCAGCATATGAACAACTGAATGAAAGAAAAAAAAACACCTTATTATCTCATTAGATGCTTAAAAAACATGTGATAAAATCCAACAAATACATTATTAAGCTCTCATGTCCACACTGTTAATGAAAGATGAAATGAAGTGAAAATTTATGGTCACCATCTATTTATTCACCGGGCAGTGGTGGCACACACCTTTAATCCCAGCACTTGGGAGGCAGAG
>NW_022196897.1:86094817-86172189 GCF_008632895.1 Mastomys coucha
GAAGAAGAAGAAGAAGAAGAAGAAGAAGAAGAAGAAGAAAGAAAAAGAAAATGTACCTTCAAATGAAGATAAGAGTGAGTCTAAATTATTAATGACACAATGACACATGTGGGCAATGCTAGGTGAAAATTTCAAGAGATTGAGCACACTTTCTTCTTTTTTTTTTACACTTTCTTCTCAATTATACATATGCTTAAATCTGAGGTGTCTGAGGAATTATCAGGGGGAAATAAAAGGAAACATGGCGTAAGTAAGTTCCTCAAATTTCAAGGTTTATGTACAAAACCGTTACAGATTCCTGGTTTGAGTTCTGAATTCTGATTGTACATGGAGCATTTTACATAACATGATTTTATTAATTTTTTTCAAATGAGTCCAACAATTGCAGCCTTCTTATATATTGCATAAGTGGTTACTGATTCTCATTAAGAAAAATCAACATCAACAGAATCATGAGGGAATGATATAATTTCTCTGATGTCTTTAGTCATTGTTTATGATATGGGACATAAAATGGTCTTTAGCCATTCCTTTCTCTTATTCTGTAACAAGACACACTGTTATTACATAGTCACTGATGTCTTTATGACATTAATTTATTAGCCAGCAAAGATTAGGCATTTTAAATATTTTATTAACTATATTATCTTAATTATTTTCACTCCAAATGTTGTTCTCCTCCTTAATTATTTACACTCCAAATGGAGAAAAGGATTCCCCTCCCAGAATCCTTTTCTCCATTCTCCTCCCCTTCACTTCTGAAAGGGGGCCCATCCCAGGCATCCCCCCTCACTGGGACATCAAGTCTCTCCAATATTAAGCACATCCTCTCCAACTGAGACATGACAAGACTGCTCTCTGCTACATATGTGACTGTTGCCTCAGGCCAGCCATTGTATTCTCTTTGGTTGGTGGCTTAGTCTCTGGGAGCTCTCAAAGGGTCCAGGTTAGTTTACTCTGTTGGTCTTCCCATGGGATTCCCATGTCATTAAGTTCCTCAGTCTTTCCCCTAACTCTTTCATAGGGGTCCCAACTTCCACCCAATGCTTGGTTGCAAGTGTTTGCACTTGTCCCAGTCAGCTGTGATAAGCCTCTCAGAGGACTTGGCATTTTAAATGCGTCAAACCAAGAAAGAGAGATATCTCCCTTCAGCCTTTGAATTGCATCCTCTCAACAACTTTAGTATTGTGTTGTACAATACCCAGTATCTTTTTAAAAATTCATTTTCATATATGTTCAGGACCAAAGCCAAATCTCATAACATCTTAATAACAGTATGAAGAACATGAAATAAATACATAAGGACAAAAGAACAACAAGAACAGTTCACATGTGTTTTTTACATATGTGATAAACTATTTTTTTTTAATTTTGTAACATTTACTAACATTTTTTAAGACAAGTATTTGGAGATCAAATACAGTGTTACATGATTTTTTTTCTCATTTAAAAAAAAAGCTGTTTTCTCTGAGATTATAGCTTTAATTCCCTAGTTTTACTGGCATTTTCCTCAAAAAAATATTTTTAGGATTCGAATATATTGTCACTGCTATATTTCCAGAAAGACAATCTTGTATTTTTGTTGACAGACAACTTCAGTTTGATTTACATTTTGCCAATGCAATAAATTGGTGTTTATCTATGAAATTATTATATAAGATATTTTAGCTAATAAAGATGAAGTATGAGAGCCATTATTTCTTACCATTAGTGAGTCTAGAAGAATAATCATAGCCCTATAACCAGTATGCATATTTAGAGGCAGTCTCAAAACTCCAAGGAACTCAATTTCATTTATCTAGAGACTTTGGGTAAGAGTAGCTCCTTTTCAAAGGACTTAAGAATAGTTAGTTGAAAGTGGCAAATACATGGCAGGTGCACATTGAGTGACAGCTATTTAGTGCTTTGTATTCTGCTGAGATTTTTCTTGGTTTACATTTATTAGGTTTGAATTTAACTGCTGTACACTGTTTTTTCTTTTATCTTAAAAATTTTTTGTTGGCTTGAGTTCTTTGCAAATTCAAAGTAAGTAGGAAAATAAAAATTTAAACTAAGTTTTATTTTTGGTCAACTAAATTAAACCCCTCTTTAATGAAAATTGTAGACATTTCTGCTTTTTGGCTTCTTTACTAACAAATACTGTACTGAAATTTTTAAAGAAATATATCTATACAAATACACTACAAAATAAAATACAAACCTGTAGAAATGTCTCTGCCATTAAAAGCTTGGCACACATACACACAAACTCGCGGACATGGACACACACACACGCACACAAATCCACAAAAGTACATAAATGTTTCTGATTCTATTGCCTTTACACTGATGATGCTCATCCTTAGAAAAATGATGATAATAAGTGTCAATTTTCTAATTCTATACTGACTGAATCTGTTAGTAGTAATCAGTGCCTTTATTACAAACATTCATATAAAATTATTTAGAGTATTAAATGAGTATTTTACTATATCTTGGAAAGAATAACATGGTAAGCCAAACCTAAAATATACATTCACTATCTATGGCTCAGAAAATAATGGTTTAAAAGGATGTGGAAAGATTGTGTGAGCTAGAATAACAGGACTTCTGCTGTAAAAATATAGTCTTACTAGAAATGTCTTCCTAAAAAGATTAATATACTACCCTTATCAGTGGACATGGTAACCTGAAAGGAGAGAAGTTCTTCAAGCATCTATAAAAACAAAAAACAAAAAACAAAAACAAAACAAAACAAACCTAATTTATCTAATGATAGCAAGAAGAAGAAAAATTAACTTTCCAGGGATGATTCCTTTATGTGTAGTGCTAAATCCAAAGCCATATACAGACAACAAAAGGAACTGAGGATGTCATGTGTGTGTGTGTGTGTGTGTGTGTGTGTGTGTGTGTGTGTGTGCACATGCTTGTGTGTATATGTATGAGTATACATCCAGAACTTAGAGGAAATGTCTGATGTCTTCCTCTATCATGCCTCTTTGTTTTGGTTGAGAAAATGCCTTGCAGCAAACCTGATGCTAAGTTTTTGAAGCAATCCCAGGATTTTTGCCTGCTTCCCCTTGACTCTGACCCATAATTCTAAGCTGACTAACAAGCAAGACAATGCCCATCTTTTTGGTTGGGTACTTGGAATTCAGGTTCATGTTCTCATGCTTACATAACAGATGTTCCTCTCTGTTGAGTTGTCTCACATGTCATATGTACTTCTTTCTTTCATTATAACAACTCACTTCCATCTACAAGCATACATGAAGTTGTGCACACATATATACTCATGCCTAGAGAGTTCTGATTCAAATAATTTGAATTTCAACAGAGAAACACTTGATTCACTGATATATTTCTAATTTTTATTTAAACCAGAAATTATTCTCATACTCTTTGAACACCTTATAATTTTTCATTATTCAGAACCACTCTACCAGATTTCTGGTGGTTTCCAGCAAAGTAGTGACAGTTTAATCATTTCTAGGTATGGCAGGAACCTTTCATATTCTCTGAAGCTTTGACCACTGCCTACGGTGCCTATTGTAAACACCCTTTAATATAAGTTTGTATAGCACACCCTCACTGAACTTGCATCTAAAAAAACATACTCTAGTCTAGAATGCTATTTCTTTAATTCTGTGGTAGTGTCTTCATACCCCTTGTCATTTCAAGTGGTAAGTTAAATGAATACAATAAAAGAAAAATGAAAGACAGAAATACCAGAAAAGCCAAAGTGTTAATTTTGACTAAATAGTAAAAAGAAATTGTTTCAAATCAAATTTGTATATCGATGCATGTACATTTGTACATGTAAATATCAGATTCTAGTTTGACGTAGAATGCATGCAAAAGTATATGATTATTCCCTGATGTAACTCATGATCATATAGGCTACAGGAATGGACAGTGGTTGCTTTAACATTTAAAAATGTTGACTTTGTTTCAGTGTTCTATCCAAAGAAAGAAATGTATGTAGACTAGAATCTTGAAAATGGTATTACAGATAATTGCCACTTGTCTTTATGAAAATTGACAATTCTCCTTTGTTCCTTGAGCTCTGATTTTCGGTAAGGATTACCAGATTAAGCCAGTGTCCTTTATATTTTCATGTCATAATTTTAAAGATTGATAAGTTATATAGAAAAGTTTTCAGTGATTGACATCTTCAAGAAAATGTGTAAAACCTATTGCACAGTGAATCCCCAAGAATTTCAATAAATCAAATAACAAAAAGCATATGCTTCAAATCCAAATAAACTTTAGTGTCCTTCACCTGTCTTGAAGTGGCCACACCAAATGATTTCTTTGTATATAATCCCAGTTTTATTATCAGAACATATTAAAGCGTTTACAGATTTACATACTGAAGCCTCAGCCTCAGGCTGTTGTGACTTATTGCTATGTCATGGCTCATATCCCTTCTTTAATTCTGTGTTTCCTGGAGATACAGCCAATAAAGTCATGAGCTATATGTCACTCTGCTGTCTCCACTCAAGGGATTTAGAATCAAGGGTCAGGTTTGCTCTTCAAGGACTTCTGTAAGAACAGGTCTCCATGGCATCATCAGTCAGTTCTTGTTTTTATAGACATTTTTGTCATAACTTTCCAGGAGACTTTACATAATATTTCTTAATAATGAGATTATTATTCCTGTCAAGCTTGCTTATCAATAGCAAGAGTCTAAGTAACTCTACTACATATATATTTTTTATACAGGAAAAATAAAAAAATTTCTTTAAAATCAAATCTCTCTCACAAGAGTACACATTCCTTTATTAAAATGCACAATAATTTAATTTATTGATTGTTCTGTCCTTCTTCTGTTCCTGACAGCTATGTGTATGTGTGTGTGTGTGTGTGTGTGCATTTCTGTGTGTGAGAATAACAATTATAGAGGAGGCAATATATTTCAGAGAAAGTGAAGACAAATGAGAAATTGTAAGGGTGAAATGGTAGTTTAGAAATTTTTTAAGTATAGCATTCATGTATGAAATTCTCCCATGCAAACTATATGTATGTACTATTGCAAACGTAAGTGCACGGGGATAAGCTTTTGCTCTCCTCACTTATGTTTTTCTGGTTTTCCATGTTGCACACATCAGAGCAACAAGAAACATCTTTAGAATAGAATTGCAGATCATTTACATGCCCTAAAGAGTACCAATACTAATTCCCCTTTAAATGTAGAATTGATCTTTTTTTTTTTTTTAAAAAATCAATTTAGCCTTTGCTAAGAAAAATAGGTAAGTTTGGATTAGTTCTATAGTATTATCTATGTGTTGTTCCTAATGTTAATGAAACTTTTTCCTGATGATCCAAGAAAAAAAATTACAGAATTAAACCTAAAAACCTTTTACAACTTTGCAAATACTTCCAAGCAGAACTAACCTTAAAGTGATGTAGAATCTAGTACAAAATTGTCATCTTTTGTCATTTTCTTCATTTATTTCCACATTATTTTTATTTATTTACTTTATTCATTCATTTTATTATTTCTATTTTATTATTTATTAATTATTTTTCATTAATGTATTTTGATCATGTACACCCTCTTCCATACTTCATCACAGACCCTTCCCCACACAGCTTTATGTTCATTTACCCAGTGGAGCCTCTTGCTTTCTTCTCGTGCTTTCATCTGGATCAAGCCACTGTTATTCACTCATTTTAGTGTTTGCCACATGGACTGAATTGCCACTGCTGATTCCTGTCTGGTGTTTTTCTAGTAGACTGGACTGCTAACAACAATGACTGGAATTGTCTCAAATAACTATTTCTAAACATGTCTACAACTCCTGTCTCCTATTCACATTTATTCTTTCCTACCCCTAGTGCATGGTGGATTAGAAGGGAAGTTGAAGCATTAAAGAAACATAATTCAAATAGTTTTTGAAAAATCATACAATGGAAAAGCATCTTCAATAAATGGTGCCTGTCTAACTAGATGTCTGCATCTAGAAATGCAAATAAATTCTTATCTATCACACTTCAAAAATCTCAAGTCCAACTGGATCAAAGATTTCAAAGTAAAATTGGATACACTAAATTTGATAGAACAGAAAATGGGAAATAGCCTTGAATTCAGTAAAGGAGACAACTTTCTGAATAGAACACCAATGGCAAAGAGTCTAAGATCAACAACTGATAAATAGAACCTCATGAAACTGAGAAGCTTCTGTAAGACAAAGGACATTGTCATTAGGACAAAACTTCAGACTAAAGATTGAGACAGTATTGTCACCAGCCCTACACCTGACAGAAGGCTAATATCCAAAACTTATAAAGAATTCAAGAAGCTAAATACCAACAACCCAAATAACCCAAGTAGTTCAAATGAGGTACAGATCTAAATAGGTAATTCGCAACAGAGAAATCTTGATTGGCTGAGAAGTACTTAAAGAAATGTTTAAAGTCATTAGTCATCAGGGAAATGCAAATCAAAATTACTCTGAGATTCCATTTTACACCAGTCCGAATGGCTAAGATCAAAATCTCAAGTAAAAATACATGCTGGCAAGTTCACTCCTCAGTTGCTGGTGGAAGTGCAAATTTGTACAACCACTTTGGAAATCAATCTGACAATTTTCAAGAAATCTAGGAATTGTTCTACCTTAAGACACAGTTATATCATCCCTGGGCTTATACCCAAAAGATTTCCCACTACACCACAGGGATACATACTTTATTATATACATAGCAGCTTTAATATAATAGCCAGAAACTGGGAACAATCTAGATGTCCTTCAACTGAAGAATGGATAAAGAAATGTGGTACATATGCACAGTGGAATACTATTCAGCTATTAAAAACTTAAACATTTTAATTTTTGCAGGCAAATGGATGGGACGTGATAATATCATCCTGAGTGAGGTAACCCAGACCCAAAAGGACATGTTTGGTATGTACTCACTTTTTTTTTCTTTATTTACATGTAAATTTCTCCATTCCCAGTTTCCCCTCCAAAAAACAAAGAAACAAACAAAAACAACAAAAACAAACCCCTGATGTACTCACTTATAAGTGGATATTACCCATAAAGTAGAGGATACTCATGCTACACTCCATAGATCCAAAGAAACTAAATTAGAAGGAAGCTCTAAGAGAGAAAGCTTGAATCTCATTCAGAAGGGGGAATAAAATGTTTAAAATTTAATAATGGCTGGTCCTTCATTACACTTAAAGATAAGTATTTTTTGGCAACTATTACAAACAACCAAATTTCTCCACATAGTGGGAGCAAATAGCTGTTAATCACTTCAGAGAATTTTCTTGAAGATTTGGTGTGTCTTATGAGTCAACATATAATGGAATAAAATGATTAAATATTTCTTGAGTCAAAGCTCCAGGGGAGATATTTATAATGTCATGATGTCATAAAGAATGGATATTAAATATAGTAGATAAACTTTAGTTTATCTTACTATAGATCATAGATCATACTATCTTATGATTATTAAAGCCTATAATTTAAAATACATTAAAAATTTAATTTCCTATTAAGCAAAAAAAGAAAATCAAAATGCACAAGCAAAACCTAAAAGACAAAAAAGCTCCCCAAAATGAAGCAAAAAGCCCACCAATAAAGCAAAATCAAACAACAAATGAGCAAACAAAACCATGGAATTATTTTTGTTAAGCCAACTAGTCCTAGGCATAGAACTTGCCCTGGATTGCACTTGACGAACCCACTGACATTACATTGGAGAAAACTGAATGTTGCTTCTGCAGAGAGGCAAATCAATTGCAAATAGTTTCTTGGTTAGAGGTAGGAGCCTCGGTCTATTCTCCTCACTTTCCCGTCAGTGCTGGGATCTCACCTAACTTGAACTTGTAAGGAGTTCAATATCCTCTCACAATCTCTGTGAGTTCACACGTGCATCCACCCTGTTGTGTCTGGAAGACAATCTTCCCTTGGAATCTTTCACCAGTTCTGGGTCTTACAATCTTTCTACCTCTTCATCTTCATAGATTCTGAATCTAGAGAGGATGGGTTTGATAGATACATCTCGTTTAGGGCTAAACGAACCAGACTCGCAATCTGAATATTGTCCATTTTTGAACCTGTGTGTTAATTCCATTTACTGAAAGAAGAAACTTCCCGGCTGAGAGCTAAGTAAGGCCCTGATCGAAGGGTATAGCAGTATGTCTTTTAGAGTCATTGAGTTGCTACATTCCTCTAGCAGAAAAGAGTAGTTTCCCTCTAGACAAAGAATCAATCCAGTCTCAAGTTCTTGGCCACTTCAACAGGGACATGTATGTGTTTCATCTTATGGACTGGGCCTTAAGTCCAATAAAAATTTGGTAAGCTATTCTCATATCTGAGATTTTGCTATTGTTTTAATGTTTTTCAATGTGATAATCCCAAGCTGAATTCATACAATTCACACCAATCATTCCAAATATTTTTCCCAAAATTAAGAGTTCATTATTTAATACAGTTAACATTTATATCTTCTGAGAGATAAACAACTAAAAAGTAATATAAACAAATATCCAGTTTCTGTTGTTTCTATTTTAATATGAAGGGAAGCTAATTTCCTTGGATAATGATTAAGGAGTGTAACATTTCTTTTCTCAGAATCTTTTTTTTCTGCCATAAAAGATGTCATTATCAGTTATAGTATTTAGTTTTAAGGAGTGTAAGTACCAATTTAGATTCCTTTCTCTGTGTTCCATGAGAAAGGAAAACATAACAATTGAATTTGACATTTAGTCTGTGCATATGGGAAGCTAGAGTATAAAGGTCTGAACAAGAAGAAAGTGTTTTCCATTAAAATCTGATGTGCAATGAAAGATACTTTTGTTTTACTCTTGAAAAATGAGTATCTCATGAGAATGTCAATATTTTCACTAACAAGTCAAAATTGACTAAAATTGAACCTGTCAGGGTAAGATAGCAATCATTGGTTAAGTCCTCACTGTATGAGAGCATGGAGTTAATGCCTTCATTGTCTTCACTACACAGAATCTTCACAATCATCCCATGATATTGGGAGTTTAACACAGATTTCTTTTTGCAGGGGAGGAATCCATAACAAGAAAGTACAAGTAACATGTCCAAGGCTGTTGAAAAAATAGTTGAGCGTCAGTATGTTAGAATAAGTTTTTATCTGACTCCAAATTCTATTATCTTAATAGTTACACTGAATTACTTCTCCACCCAAGACACAGAGTTCAGTGTTCCAGGGCTGAACTGCTCTACCTGAGAAAGTTGCATTGCAATGACCTCATTGTGTAGCACTTGAAGAGAGTACTTTCTCACTAATTAAGGAAAATTCCCTTTTGGCAAGAGTAGTGGACATTGTAATGAAAGCATGGTGCTGTTCTGCAATTTAATCTGGATGCTTTCAGCTCTGAGGGCAAGGAGAGAGGCATCTCTGTGCCATTACTTAATTTCATTCTCAGTCTCTGCAACAATTATCTAACGTAGATGGTCATGTTCTTAAGCTTTGCTGCCAGAATATAAGTAGTGGGTCGATTGTTCATGTGCAAATAGTAACTTCAAAATACTGTTTATAGCTTTGGATCTACTGTGGAGGTGGGGAAAATCCTTACTATACTTTTATTACTATCAAGCACAAAGGGAAATTCTCCAAGTATTTACCCAGTAGCTTAATAGATAAATGAAGATATCAGGTGTCAAAACATCCCCAAGACATCTGCTGCTGTTACTTGTGCTGAAGATGCTAACAAGCAATATAATCAAAAGGCTTATAATAGTGGCTTTCATGTGAAGTCACCATATTAATATTAGTTGTAGTGAATGTATTTAGCAGAACTATTCAATGAAGCACAAGGTGTGTGTTCCTGACTTCCTAGGACAAAAGCAAGAATTGAGGTTCAAAGAACCTTTTCTGTTTGTTTTTTTATTTACTTGTCATATCTGTGACAGAAATTGTCAAAGATGGGTTATTAGTAGTTAATTAATATGTATAATAAATAGCTTTTATTTCATTAATATCATACTATATCCTGAGGAAGCCATACTGTTCTTGTCCCTGAGTAAAGAAATAAGATTTCTACTAACATTTTCAATACTTGGAGTATGTGGCATTATGTGTCCTTGAAGGGTTACTGTGAAGTATGCAAGGCAGATTTAGCTAAACAGTTTTACATATTCCCATTAATATCTTCTTTATGAGATGCAGATGAAAAGTTTGAAATGAGAAAGAAATAACTTCAAATTCTATTTTTTCTTCAGTGCTGTATAGCAGAAGAAAATAATTCCCTGACTAAGAAATAAATACTAATTAAACAAAGCATGAAACAAAGTCACAAAAATGAAAATAAAAGAGTAAAAAGATTTGGTAGTATCTTTATATCACTTTCTAGAATGCTTTTTTAATATCAAACACACACACACATTCGCACACACACGCACACAGACATACACACAGACACACACACATATACACATAAACACACACACACACAAACACATACATGTACATACACACAAACACACGCACATATACACACACATACGCACACACATGTACACACACATGCACGCACACAAATATACACTCACACACATGCACACATGTACACACACATATGCACACACACATACACACATGCACACACACAAACACACACATGCACACATGCACACACAAAACACACACACACAAACTTATACATGCACACGCACACAAACACACACACTTACACACACACAAACATTTTCGTCTCCTAATTTACTTATGTCTTTTCCAATTATTACTCTCAACAAATACTAGAACTATTTACGAATAGCCCTACATTTCTTTGATAAAATGCTTTAAACAACTGTCTTTAATAGTGGTTTCTGATATTACATATTGTATTGCTTAGTAAATAATAATCATTAATAACTTTTAAATCAGGATTGTATACTATTCAACATCCATAACCATAAATACATCTTATATAATTGCCATTGCAGAATAATTATTTGTTTAAAAGTGTACCTAATTTTTATAAATGTTTCCATGTCTATTCATTGACATCATGATTTTTCTATTCAAATGAATTGGTAAATCATGCTGCTACTCTTTATGTGTATGACTATTATTAAATTTATGGTTATGCTTATTTGTATATATAACTGTATAGCTATTTCTGTTCCTTTCTGAGATGATTGGATCTTAGTCTTGGTCATGCTAAGTGTATATTCAACCATTGATAGCCATTTTATGGTGATAACAATGTTTTCCAAATAGTGAAACCACCCAAGCCATTAATATCAAAATATGATGAGCAAGATTTCTTGTATTGTGGGAGGACAATTTACTTCTTCAAAACATAAGTTAATTCTACAAACCACATATTCTCTAGGAATATTCTTGCATCAATAAGTAAATGAACACTATAAATCTCAAGCCCAAACTGAAAACCCACTTCACTTTTATAATAGAATCTTATCCATACTCATAACAATTTCATAGGCTTCACATATTTTAACCCTTTGCACCTTCCAGTGTGCAATCAGGATCATTTTTGGAATTTTATTAAAGACTTGTTTCTTTGTGTCTTGGGAGGGTGTAGTAGGGAAGGAGGGAAGGATAGTAAGGGGGACAGGACAGAAAATGACAAAGGTTTGAGGGAGGCTGGAGGTATGGAAGTTTATGGACTAATTAACTGATTTGGTAGGTCGTGTAATTTGAACTCTTGGTCTCATGAATGTAGGCTAAGCTGTCTTACCTGTTGAGCCATATCAGAAAACCTGAAATAAAACACCTCAACACATGAGAACTTCATATCTTTTTCTATAGACATCAAAAAGACAAGAGTTGGATGGGACATGAAATATGTATCCTACATAAGAAAAATAAAGACATGTATGAAAAATTTTAAAACTAACTTCACTAATGCATTTGAAGCTTTAAGAGCTGATATTAATCTTGTGTCTCTAGTAACATAATGTGGGAGAAAAAAATGTCAATATTCAGGTACCCTTGTCCAGTAGAACAATGTGAAATTACAAATATTAAAACTCTCAACTATTTCTCAGGAAATGTTTATTTCTTTTACTGTTTTATTTTTCTTAAAACAGTGCATATTATCATGACAATTCAAATTAAATAACCAATAAAATCATCTAGCATGACTGCCAACATATACTTTTGACAGTGAGAGATATTGCTCAACTCATGTAGTTAGAATGAAAATAATATGACTTACTCAAATTAAAATTCCTAAGAAATTTTGCATCCAATATTCATTAAAAAATTTCACTATAATAATTTTCATGATAATGTAAGTGAAGCAATTGTATTTATATAGGTTAAATGCTCTTTGTTTTTTATTTGATTAAAACAATAATTAGGCACATAAAAAGTCATGGTTCTCTTTAAAATACAGTGATGGAATTCATAAAAGGATTAAAGCATGTCTTTTACAACTCTTTAGCATGAGAACCATTTTATCAATCTCGAGATTAAAATGTTTCTGGTGAAACTGATCTCTCTCTCTCTCTCTCTCTCTCTCTCTGTCTCTCTCTGTCTCTCATGTTTGTGTGTGTGTGTGTGTGTGTGTGTGTATGTGTGTGTGTGACTTATTGGAATGACTTACAGGCTGAAGTTCTAATACAAGAATGGCTAGCTGTAAAAGGAAACCTAAGAATCATGAAGTTGCTCAGCCACACAAGGCTTTGTGTCTCAGCTGGTCTTTTGTATATAATGAAATCCTGAAGAAATAGGTTCCACTGTCATTAAAGAAATGGATGTGCTAGCACCAAGTGGAGTACAAACAGGCAAAGCACAACACTGTCCTTCTTACTTGTCCTTATATAGTCTCCCAGCAGATACTGTGACCCAAATTAGAGGTACATCTTCCTATCTCACAAGTTTTGAGTAGATATAGATTCATCTACTTCAAACCAAGCACAATACCTCTCACAGGTATGCCTTCCATATCTGAATTGTACTTCCATCTAGATATAGTCTAATTGACAACCAAGAACAACATGTACTGGTTGTATGGCTTGTATAACTAAGAAATAAATGTTTAATTGCATGTGATTGTTTCTTTTGTAGGTATGAATATTAAACAAGAGCCTCTCACACATGTTATGCAGGTTTCCTACCACAGAGCTACCACTCATTGCATTTGATTTTATTTGTTTTAAGATTTATTTATTTTTATATATGAGTACACTGTACTTGTTTTCAGATACACCAGAAGAGGGCATCAGATCCCATTACAGTTGGTTGTGAGTCACCATGTAGTTGCTGGGAATTGAACTCAGGGCCTCTGGAAGAGCAGTCAGTGCTCTTAACCACTGAGCCATCTCTCCAGCCCCTTGACTTTATTTTTTAAAGAGCTTTCTGGAGCTAGTAGCTTGTATACTGTCTACTGCAATAAATAGCCCAGTTCTTTTTATTATCTTACAGAGCAGCCTCAAAAGAAGTTCATTTTCACTACTTTATTGTTTTACCATACACACAGGCATTGAAGTACAAGTTACACTTTGCATATCTGAGCTTAGAAATAGAACAATTCTGGGACTATAAATAGCTTACTAGCTTAGCTCCTGTAATAAAGCAAAATACAAATCTTGACAGAACGTATTGTCATTCCTTCTACTCTACATAGGAGAGAGAAATAAGTGGGTGTTACTATACATAATTTCCTTCAGAGTATCAACATCAATAATGTAAGTTAGCCTTGGTTCTTTAAAGAAGTGTGATCTTTATTCTGCTCGACATTTAAGAAAAATTTCAGACATGGAACTTTAAAAACAATTGTATGTTTGAAACATCCTCTGCTTCACTCAAACACTAACACAGATTTTAGATACCAGTGTCTTTACTTCCTCTCATGAAGTGAACCATGATGTGCTTCAGCTGATTACATAACTGATGTGCAAAACATTCCCATTTCAGCTAATGAGGGATTACTCAACAAGATGGATAATTTTCTCTTCCTTTCTGTTTTATTCTACAACCTACACATATGTGCTAATTTTCTTCGCGTGAGCTTTGTTTTATAGCAATGCAAAATTTTTATACTTTAAATATTTCCCTTTCAATTCCTCTGTATCATTGCCTCCTAATTTATCTTACCTACTTTGTGTAACCCCTTTTATATTACAAGATTTTTACTTCTTTATGGGGATATAATACTTAGGAGATAGTTAAATTTACAAGGTGCCTATTTAAGTACCTGAGTTTGATCCCAAGAACCTTTGTAAAAAGCACTGCATGGCGGCATGTGTCTGTAATCTCAAGGCTAGAAAGATGGAAGCAGATGGATTCCTGGAGTTAATAGATCAGTCAGACTTTACTGAATAGATGACTCCCAGTTTCAATGAAAGACCATACATCAAAGAATAAAGGGCAGTTGTGTATAGATAGCTTGGCGATTAAAACTGCTTGGTATATTTGCAGATTACCTGAGTTCAGTTCTCAGCATATACCCAGGACAAATTCCCAGTGACTATACTCTGGTTAAGGAGATCTTCTTGACTTTCAGGGCCATATGGCTCTTCATTATGTTGATGAGCTACTTTGTTATCTCATATGAGATAAGCTACTTTGTTATTAGGACCCATATTGATAGATATGTGGTGTTATTTTTGACATTTACTATTACAAAAGAATTTCATAATTAATACCATTCAAAACTCTCATATTTTTGACTTGGATGAAACTTCCTTATATTTAGGCACAAATTTTAAAAACATCCAAACCCTATGTGATATAAAAACATCATATTATGAAAATATTCACTTCAAAAAAAATCCATTTGACATGGAGAATTGACTCAGTGGTCAGAAGCACTCATGCTTCCTCCAGGGGACCAAAATTCAGTATTGAGCATCCATGTAGGGCATCTCACAACTGCCTTATACTCCAGTTTCAGGGAACTTGATGTCCTCTTATTGCTTCCCTGGGTACCTCAAACATGCATAAACCTATTCATGTTAAACATCACTAAATCTTTTAAAATAAAATTAAATAAATATCCTAAAATACATAGGTTACCAAATGCTTCTACCAAAAAGTTTGACATTCAGTGACTTATTTCCTCTATTGCAAAACTAAAAGTTCATATGAAAATGTACTATGTTTTATTTATTTGTGAAGTTTCATATAAATTACTTTATATTGACCATGCAATTATAGGAAGCAAATACTATCACTGTCTTCCCCTTTCTAGAAATAATCATTAAGAAGTGACAACTTGAACCTATGTTATTCTAATGAACATAGAAGTTTGGTCTTGTTTGTTTGACATAGCATCACTGTACTTGAAGTGTATAACATAAAATAGCCTTTCAGTGTCACACCTACAAGTGTTAAGGAAGCAAGTGCAACTCTTAACATGGTTTGTCTTCATCCTTTCTTCATTTCTTAATTTCTCTTTTAAATATATTCATCCATTTTTCTGTAAGATGTAACCAATTTTTCCTTTGTATGTTAAAATGCTAAGTTTGAGATAAGTCAGAAAACTCAGCTTTTACATTTGCTTGAAAGTTTTACAGAGATCCTAAATCCATTCCCAGCACCCATCAATGTTGGGCAACATACTAACTCATGCAACTCCTGCTATAGAGGATCCAATATCCTCTTCTGACATCCATGCCCAACTCAACCCACATGTGAATCCACAAACAATGACTCCCCCCCCCACACACACAGAGGAGACACATAGGGAGAGAAAGAGAGACAGAGTGATAGAGAGAGAGTGATAGAGAGAGAGAGAGACAGAGACAGAGAGACAGAGAGACAGAGAGACAGAGACAGAGAGAGACAGAGAGAGAGAGAGAGAGAGAGAGAGACAGAGAGAGACAGAGAGAGAGAGAGAGAGATTGAGGAGAGAGAGAGATTTTCCATCTGGTCAATATACCTTTTGGAAGGACTATATCAGTAGACATATCAGTAGAAACAGGACATTATTCCATTACCTAAAGCTATCTAAAACTGATAGCACAAAAACAGTGGTTTCTCACTTTGGTCATGCAAATCACTTCAGATACTCCTAGTGTCTAGTTGAGGATCTAAGTTTGGCAAACATTGTCATATCAATTTAGATTTTAGGCCACAGCCTTGATGGATATATCTTCTTTTCAAATCTGAGAAAATTAATTATTTATGCTTTAGGAGTAGAAAGACCTACACTGAGATCAAAGGTCACAGAAAACTTAATATTTAGCCATTAGAACAGGGCAATCACTACTTTTATTACTTCTTGTAAAATGTTATGAAAAGAATTTGGCTGTATGGCTTACAAAAGGCTCTTTTCACATCAGTAGAATAGAAATGATTGATGTCTATTGTGTGACTCAATTCCACAGTAAAGTGTGGCTGTCACTAATAAATATAAGAAGACATAAGTTCATTTTACAGGGGAAGGTTAAAATGTCTACTTGACATTTGAGTTATAAATTACCCCTCCTTTTCCTCAAGCTATATAACCTATTCTTAAAACTTTATAATTCAGAATAGAGTTATATCCCAAAAGATCAAATAATGTTTTACAATGATTGATTGATAACTAACAAAAATAATTTCAAGGCTGTGAAAATTTGTGATTTTAAAATTCTTCCTGCATTGAAAACCCTGAATATTAAAAGAAATGTAGCATGAGTTATAATGATATCTTGAAAAAGCAATAAAAACATCAGTCATCAGTTTACATGTCATGGGAAATGAAGTTTTAAAAGCATACACATCTAGCATCCTACATTACGAATTGAGTTCTTGCTTAACGTACATTTCCTCAAACGAGGTGATGAAAGAAACATACAAAAAAGCATTAGCTGTGCTGTGAGACACATCAGCCCTGTAAATCGTAATGCCTGCAACTAAAACCCTTTTCTACAAATAAGAGTAAAATGTCTGCCTCAAAGGTAAAATATTAAAGCAAACGAGTTCATACATGGCACTGTTCCTTGTAATCAGGAAGATCAGGAAGAAAAAACTGGCATCCATCAACTCCGAAACTTAATCCTACCTTTCTGTAAGTTTTTTCTACTTCCTTATAAAACCAGTTGATGTGAAAACTTCTGCAGTAGAATAGGCTAACTATAAAATACAATAGTGAGAATTAATGGATTGTGCTGTAAATGCCTTGGGGATTCATATGCTGTTCAACTGAAACATTGTACCTTTTTTATTATTATTAATACCACCACACCTCCATTTTTTTATTAGATGTTTTCTTTATTTACATGTCATACAATATCTCCTTTCCCAGGTTCCCCCAAAATAAAATAAAATAACAAAAACAAAAACAAACCCCTGTTCCCTCCCCCTTCCCCCTGCTCACCACCCTACCTTCTCCTGCTTACTGGCCCTGGCATTCCCCTACACCTCCATTTTTTGAAGTTTCTATTCCACTTTCTGCTTCTATGGATATGAGTACTTAAGATATATGTCATATAAGTGGCAGGCTGCTGCACTAGTCTTCTTATGTCTGGCTCATTTCACTTAATTAAATGCTGTCCAGTCTAATTCACTTCAATGCAGTGGCTGAATTTCCTGCTGTTTGAACTCAGGACCTCCAGGAGACATCTTCAGGTCTGTGTTCCTAAGGATTATGAATGGAACTTAGATGTCGAGCAATAAAAGAATGGAAAAAGAGGATGCAGTATAGGTACTGAGTAGAATATTACTTATTTTAAAGGAAATACATAGTTGAATGAATAATAATTCTTTAAAAATTGTCTTTCAAGCATAAATTCTAACATTTATTGAGTGCCAATAGTTTTCAATTAACTTACTCCCGTTAGTGGTACAAGTGGTATGTGCCTGAGATTGATTTAAACTCTCAGATTTAGCAGTAACCACTACAAAGAAACATAAATAATAAAGAAAATAAACTAAATTCATTGCAAAGAATTAAAGTAAAGAGGAAATAAAAATGGTGATTTTTCCAGAAAATAATTGTTCAGGAGAAAATTTTCTGCAGCTAAATTCTACCTAAAAGGTGTTACCCAGATCACCCAGGTCGGGGACAAAATGAAGCCTCTACTCGTTTGTTTTAACTGTTCCTTGACATTTAATGACTGGGTATCAAAATAAAACAATAGTTTCATCACTCCCAAATCTACCACAGCATTACACTAACTAAACTGTTGTGTGAAAATCTCAGGAATTTAAAATATTTAAATAAACTATTGCTGTAAAGGTCAAATAGTGAAACCTAAGTAGAACAGTCCTTCAAAATTGCAATTCTAAGTTCAAAAAGTCTAGTAATTTTCTTCTCATTCTTTCTTTTTTCTAGTCTTTCTCTTTATTTTTTCTTACAAAACATCAATACATTATGAAGAATCAACTTTTCAACCAAGCTCTGAAAACTTTCACAGTGTATACTTCTTAATTTAGAGGAGTATCAACAAACCCTAAGTGTGAAGATGTTGACGGAAAATATTCACTGATGCAAACGCTAAAGCTTCCTGGGGAGCAGCCTTCCATTACAAAGTACCTTTAGATGCAAAATATAACTTCTTTAAAAGGATCAAAAATATGGAGGAATTGAAAATGTTTGATACTGTATTAAACTTATATGAAGAAAAACTTTTGATTTTTAGAAAAAATAGTGGAAAACACTGTTAAGAGTCTATGTCTTTTATTGGGGAATTGGGCCCATTGATATTAATAGATATTAAGGAAAAGTAATTGTTGCTTCCTGTTACTTTTGTTGTTAGAGTTGGAATTCTGTTCATGTGGCTATCTTCTTTTTTGTTGGAAGATTACTGTTTTGCTTTTTCAGGGATGTATTTGTGGATTTGTGGAAATATATTGTGTAAATTTGGTTTTGTCATGGAATACTTTGGTTTCTCCATCTATGGTAGTTGAGAGCTATGCTGGGTATAGTAGCCTGGGCTGGAATTTGTGTTCTCTTAGGGTCTGTATGACATCAACCCAGGATTGTCTGGCTTTCATAGTCTCTGGCGAGAAGTCTGGTGTAATTCTGATAGGTCTGCCTTTATATGTTACTTGACATTTTTGGCTCACTGCTTTTAATATTCTTTGTTTTGTGCATTTTGTATTTTGACTATTATGTGGCAGGAAGTATTTCTTTTCTGGTCCAGTCTATTTGGAGTTCTTTAGGCTTCTTGTATGTTCATGGGCATTACTTTCTTTAGGTTAGGGAAGTTTTCTTCTATAAGAAAACTGAATATCATCCTGACTGAGGTAACCCAATCACAAAAGAACACACATGGTATTCACTCTCCGATAAGTGGATATTAGCCCAGAAGATCAGAATACACAAAGTACAATCCACAAACCACAGGAAACCCAAGAAGGAAGACCAAAATGTGGGTACTTCATTCCTTCTTGAAAGGGGGAACAAAATACCCATGGAAGGAGTTGCAGAGACTAACTATGGAGCAGATACTGAAGGAAGAACAATCCAGAGACTGCTCCTCCTGAAAATCCTTCCCATATTCAATCATTAAATTCAGACACTATTATGGATGCCAGCAAGTGCTGGCTGACAGGAGTCTGATATAGCTGTCTCCTGAGAGGCTCTGACAGTACCCGACTAATACAGAAGTAGAGGCTCACAGCCATCCATAGGACTGAGCACATGGAGGGTCCTCAATGAAGGAGCTAGAGAAAGGTCCCAAGGAGTTGAAGGGTTTGCAGCCCCTTAGGAGGAACAACAATATGAACTAACTAGTACCCTCAGAGCTCCCAGGGACTAAAACTCCAACCAGAGAGTACACATGGTGGGGCTCATGGCTCCAGCAGCATATGTATAGTAGAGGATAGCCTAGTTGGTCATCAATGGGAGGAGAGGCCCTTGGTCTTGTGAAGGTTCTATGCCCCAGTTTAGGGGCATGCCAGGGCTAGTAAGCAGGAGAGTGGGTGGAGGTGGTACAGGGGGAGATGGGAAGGAACAGAAGTTTGGGTTATTTTTTTATTTTTATTTTATTTTATTTTTTTCATTTTTTTGGAGTGGAAACTGGGAAAGGAGATATCATATGACATGCAAATAAAGAAAGTATATAATAAAAATATATAATAAAAAAGAAAAAAGAAAATACTGTTGAGATTATTATTAGGAGAATAAAATATTATAAGCAATTATAAGTATGCACATTCATCCCCAGTCTAAATGATTCTTTAAAAAATGAGTGCCAAAATGGCTCAATAATTAAAATACTTGCCACACAACCTAATAAGATGTGTCCCATTGTCAAGACTAAATTTGATAGAAGGAGAAAACTAACTCCAAAGGTGTTCTCTGGTCTCTACATGCTCAAAAATATATTTGAGACCATGTATCTACCAGTATATAATATATAATATATACATGTATTCATTCACACAAGTAAATATGTAAGAAATGTACTGTAAACAAGCTGCCATACATCTCAATTTTATATCTTTATTTTGCCCCTGATCCAAAATAGGTATGTCATTATTGTTTTGAAATTCAGAGTTACATATTTAAAACAACTTTAGTGATTATTATCATGTGTTCACTTAGCTGTTTCTGACCGATCCAATACATTATTGGCAAATCACTGTCGCAGTAATTGGTGCCAAGAAATCTTCACCTCACAGCATCAGGTGTCAACCACTGTGGGCTCTCAATGTTCTGTCTGGGTACATCTCAGTGTGAGGTCCTTCTTAGTTACTCTGTCAGAACATATGTAGATTAGTAAAACAAGTTACTGGGCAACCACACCTATGCATTTCCATAACAGCTCTTACATCACTGAATAACTGAGGCATGTTTAAGGTCGGTTTTCAAATTCTAGAAACAAATTGCTATGTAACCCAAACCAATGTCGCTGTAAACTTCCTGTTTGAAAGACAGTAAGAGATGTGTTTTCTAGGCGTTTTCTAAGCAATACTGGAATTATCTCAAACAACCAAACAACTACAACTTTAGTCACACATATTTTTTCTTCAAAACACCTCATTTAGAAAGAGATGGAGGATATGTGAATGCTCATCTGAAGAAACAGGATAATTTTAAAACACCCCATCTTCTTTATTTTACTAGCAACTTTAAAATGCCCTGAGTCCTAAGGATTTAATTCTCATTTTATCTCCTGCTGGCCAACATGGGCTTGAAAGGTAAATTTGGGGCTGGAGAGATGGCTCAGTGGCTAAGAGCACTACCTGCTCTTCCAGAGGTCCTGAGTTCAATTCCCAGCAACAACATGATGGCTCACAACCATCTGTAACGGGATCCAATGCCCTCTCCTGGTGTGTCTGAAGACAACTACAGTGTACTCATATACATTAAATAAATATTAAATAATTTTAAAAAACAAAATTTTAAAAAAGGAAAGAAAGTAGAATTTGAATCCCACTCATTGTTCTGTTTTTCATCCTGAATACTCTGCTAAAGAGGCATAAATAATAGAGATCGTAAATAGCTTATTAAAAATCTAGATATAAGCAAATTCCAACAAAAACAGCCTTAAGGCAGAGTTATGCTTCACTTAGCAATAGGTTTAAGGTTCAACAAAGAAACCCATAGGTGATTTTGATATCCAAAAATCACAGTGTATTTATGCAGAACTAGAGATTATAACCCACTGTAAATCCAGACTCCTAAACTACAAACCAGTACAGCATTTTTGTGCACTGAATTTCATAGAACCTTGCAACATAATAGTAGGTATTCAAGTCAGCTTAAACACTGTGCATAAGATATTAGGTAAAAACAAAAATTCTCGCCCTTCTATACTCACATGATGTCTATATGGTAGTGTTCTATTAACCAAAGTATCATTACAAGTCATTTCAGATTTTTTAATTTGTCTGTTTATTCATGTTGTGTTGTTCTTTTGATCTGATTTTGTTTGTTTATTTGCATGTTTGCTTATTTATTTTCCTTTCATCATCTAACAAATTGTGTTAGATAGTTATCATTTATCATTTCCTGGGCTATACACTGGCTATGATTAAATTTCTAGTAAGAGATTTCCCGCAGTTTGCAATATTATCGCCTTATCTTCAAGTATTCAGATAAGACATTCACTTTCCCAGACAAATGAAACATTGTTTTGTCTCATCAGATCATATTTGACCAAAAGAGAGGAGGTACAATAGATGATCAATTGCAGTATTCTTAATCCATCTTCACTTTGCTTTACTATATGTTCTATTTTGCAAGCCAAAAAAAAAAAAATGTGGATAAAAGTTACTGTTAGTTAATGAGTAAAATTGTCTTAATTTGCCAATGCTAATTACAGGCCTCCCTTGGCCATTGAATAACCTCTTTCACACCAAATGAGTAACTTGGAAGAACTCCTCTAGAACAGTCTCCCTTTGGGACACCCTCTTGGCACCAATCCTTAGTACAGGCAATATAAATTTCATATAATTTCTGGATTTCCCTTTAGCTACTGTCTCCTTGTTGTAACACACTACAAATATGGCCACAGGTCATCATAAGTGTAACTTTGCCAGATGGCCATGTTGCTTATGCAAATCATGTACCCTCTTTCTAATAATCAGTATAAGGGACTCTTAGTCATTTAGTAACCTTTTGTTTACTCTTTTCAATTCAAAGAATTAATAGAGGTTCCTCTAGTCCCACCTTCTATATTACAGTCATGTTCTAACTAGCACATTGTTCCTAATCATGTTGAAGTTTAATACAGTATATAATCCTGACAAGAAAGTATTAGGTAATCTCCATATTTGTTGTACTTAATTTTTGCAGTGTGAGTAAAGAGGAATGAAACACAAAAGAGACTAGATAAAATGTTATAATAATGGGCACATAATGTAAATATTATATTGTAATAAATGGAAATTTTGAATACTTCATAAAACATTTCCTTGCAACTTATGGTCAAGTCCTAACAATTGTTTATTCTCCATGATAAAGGAGTGGGTATATTTATAATGTCCCCTATGTATCTGGTACCTATATCTACATTATTCAAAGCATAATTATATACAGCTGGTATAAATAAGAGGCCAGTCAAGATAATCATCATATATAATCAATTAAGGCAATTAGCTGAATTTTCAATCAAGTATTTTGACTTTGTAATTATTTAGAATGTTGACAAAGTAATATCCATTTCATATATAATAGGATCATGTAAATAATGACTTAGCAATCAAAGATGCGCTATATGGAAGAGACAATATCTAGAAGCAAAAGGGAAAAATGTTGTCTCTTAAGAATAAATTAAAGATCTTGAGTATGTAGCTCAGAGTCAAAGTTCTGGACTACTGTGCCCAAGCCCTGGGCTTGCTACCTAGTACGCTGATTTAAATAAGCCAAATTAAGTTAATGTCTTTAAAATATACAATTAAGAAGTATACTAATAAATAATATCAAACTTCTATGTGATGGATACCCAAGTTTCAAATGCCTGTTAAAGAACTTGAGTAAAGAAAGAGTTAACGTGGAAAGCAGAAGACTAGCTCTCAGTAATCTTGGGTGTGTATGAACTACGCGATATCATCTTCAGAGCCTTCAATTTCCTGCTGTGTAAAATGAGGGAGTGGATTCAGCTAACTTTGTAGGTTCTTTTTAGCTCTGTCAATCTGTGTGGAGAAAGGGCTTTTTACATGATGGAAAGATCAATGGAAAGGAGCATATTGCTTGTAAAAATCAAGACTAATTAGAGGTGATTCAATAGTACAAAAGATGTGTAGCTCATTAATGATCCCAAGACTGGAAACCATGCTGTCTATTATCTATTTTCTTTTTCATCTGTGTGAAAAGTGTTTAATTATCTTCTTGGGTACTTATATGAAGATGATTTATACTAAGATGCTTGTGTCACACTTAATGGACCTAATGAAGTATAACCAGACTCCAGAGTTCCTTTTCATGTGGATAATTGATTTCATGAAATGTTCAAGCATACGAATGACAAATGTTTCAAAATCATTTCTTCATCATATTTTTCATATTTACAACATTTACATTTTAGAAAGCCTTCATGGTGATTTTCAACTGCCAAATTCCTATCTCTTTGCCTACATAGAACGTTTCATACTTTCTCAAGTCAATGGGCAAAATTTGATGATAGCATCTTATATTTCTAGAAGAAGCACATACGGTGCTTCACATTTTTCATAATTAGCATATTCCAAGAGGAGCATATGCTTATGTGTTACTCAGAATTGGAAAGTGTTAAAGAAAATAGATTTACTTCCACTTGTAGCCAATATTAAATAAATTAGAGCATAATCTGCCCTACAATGTTAAGCATGATAAAATTAAAAAGTGAATCTACTTCAAATAAAATGTTTGGAAACCTTTAATTCTTAATTAACTTTCACTTTAAGGATGATTAATTTACCTGGCACCAATCATGCAATTATAGGTCTCTCTGTGAGTATTATTCTTCAGTATCCTATGCAAGTGAAGCTTACCATAAAGGCTAAACAACATCTGGATCCAGTGAATGTAATTCCCATATGAAGAGTGCAACCAGTAATTACCAAGTGCATAATATTTAACCAGTGCGTTTTCTTGGACTAAAGGAGCAAGGCACAGTGCAAATGGCAGGATTAAGATGAACTTCTATTTGAGTCACTGAACCCTATTTTACCTCATTATTATGGAATTTTCTTCTGTTTTGATTGAACAGAGTAATATATTCACTGAGTATTCAGCCATGTAATATGGGAGAAAACACTCAAAAGTAGTTTTCTCTTTGCCAAACACACCATATTTCTTCTGTTTTGGCTGTTCTGTCAATTTTGCAGATTGTATTTATTTAATCCCTCCAGCTGTTTAATTCTGCTTTGCCCTTTAAGATCTATATCAAGGGTCAGTAAAGAAAATGTCCAATGGATTAACTCGACTATCTATAAAATTCAAGTAAAGATGTTTTTAAGCAAAGCATTCTCCACATCCACTTATGTACTCCTTGAACTATTTCATTTTATTGTGATGTTATCATGAGAATTTTTATGAAACCATACTAACCCTGTTCCTAGATAATACCACATCTTCATTGTGCTGCTCAGATCACTAAAATTTTTGTTGAATATTTTTTCTTGTGTGATCTGCATGGTAGCATGAGTACTAAACTTGGGAATAGTAATTCAGTTTTTTATATCTCCTTTGATTATCATAAAGCTGATATTCAAAACTTTTGCCTGGATCTTTAAAAATGGTGTTTAATAAAATGTTTTAAAGTTAAGACATAGATTAGAAATATCTCCAGTTAGAATACAAATAAGTTTTTATATTTCTAGGAAAATATGTTCAATCCCTTTACAGTCTCTTCAAGACTGAAAATCAAAATAGAAGCAGTAAACAAAACACAAACTGAAGCAGACTTGGAGATGGAAAACATATGAAAAAGAACAGGAACTAAGACATAAGCATCACCAACAGAATCCAGGAGATGGAAGAGAGAATATTAGACATGAAAAGTACAATAGATAAAATTGATATATGGGTAAAAGCTCATGATAAAAAGCATCAAGGAAATTTGGGACAGTATGAAAAGACGACACCTAACAAAATAGGAAGAAAAGGAGGTGAAGATTCCCAGCTCAAAGGCACAGAAAACATCTTCAACAAAGTCATAGAACAAAACTTTCCTAACTAAAGAAGATTAAAGAACACCAAATGTATAAGTCCTGACAGGAAAATCTTCCTACCACACAGTAATCATCATTAAAAGTACAGAACGAAGAAAAAATATTAAAAGAGGTTGTATAAGTGAGCACTTCCACAAGCAACTGATGACTGTTCTTTGGCATGGTGTGCTATTACTTGAGATTTTGATCTTAGCCATTAAACTAGTGTAAGATGGAATCTCAGAGTCATTTTGATTTGCATTTCCCTAATGACCAATGACTCTGAACATTTTTTAATTAGGTACTTTCTTTATTTACATGTCATATGATATCACCTTTCCCAGTCCCCCCCCCAAAAAAAGAAAAAGAAAATAAAGTAAAAACAAAAAACAAAACAAAACAAATACCCTGTTCCCTTCCCCCCTCTCCCTGCTCACCAACCCACCCTCTCCCAATTCCTGGCCCTGGCATTCACCTACACTGGGGCATAGAACCTAAGGATTCCCAGGTAGAGCAATCTCTGGATTGTACTTCCTTCAGTCTCTGCTCCAAAGTTTGTCTCTGCAATTCCTTCCATGGGTATTTTGTTCCCCCTTTTAAGAAGGAATGAAATATCCACACTTTGGTCTTCCATTTTCTTGAGTTTCTTGTGGTTTGTGGATTTTACTTTGTGTACTCCGATCTTCTGGACTATGTTCATAGCAGCCTTACTTATAATAGCCAGAAAATGGAAACAACCCAGATGTTCCTCAACAGAGGAATGGATATAGAAAATGTGATACATCTACACAATGGAGTACTATGCAGCTATTTAAAACAATGAATTTATGAAATTCTTAGGGAAATGGATGGATCTGGAGAATATCATCCTGATTGAGGTAACCCAATCACAAAAGAACACACATGGTATGCACTCTCTGATAAGTGGACTTTGAACATTTTTAAAATACTTTCAGCCATTTAAGAATTCCTCTGTTGAGAATTCCCTGTTTATATCTACATCTACAATATTAAATACTATAAGTTGAAAAGGACATATGCCATATAGAGGCAGACCTATTGGGGAACAAAATGGCTATGAAAGGATTTGCAGAGACAAACTATGGTGCAGAGACAGAAGGAAGGACAATCCAGACTGCTCCACCTGGGAATTCTTTCCATATACAACCACCAAACCCAGACTCTTTTGTGGATGCCAGCAAGTGCTGGTTGACAGGAGCCTGACATAGCTGTCTCCTGAGAGGCTCTGACAGTACCCGACTAATACATAAGTAGAGGCTTACAGTTATCCATTGGACTGAGCACAGGGTCCCCAATAAAGGAGCTAGAGAAAGGATCCAAGGAGCTGAAGGGGTTTGCAGCCCCATAGGAGGAACAACAATATGAATTAACCAGTACCCTCAGAGCTCCCAGGGGCTAAACCACCATCCAAAGAGCACACATGGTGGGACTCATGGCTCCAGCTGCATATGTAGCAGAGGATGGCCTAGTTGATCATCAATGGGAGGAGAGGCCCTTGGTCCTGTAAAGGCTCTATGCCCCAGTGTAGGGGAATTCCAAGACCAGGAACTGGGAGAGAGTGGGCTGGTGAGCAGGGGAAGAGGGGTAGGGAATAGAGTTTTTTTTTTGTTGTTGTTGTTGTTGTTTTTCAGAGGGGAAACCAGAAAAGAGAATATCATTTGAAATGTAAATAAAGGTAAACAAAGAAAATATCTAATAAAAAAGAATTATACTCAGCTTCTCAAAAAAAAAAGAAAAAACAAAAACAAAACAAAACATAAACTAAAAGCTAGAAGTGCCTAGATAGATGTCTTATAGACCTTAAGAGACCACAGATGTCAATCCAGTCTACTATACTCAACAAAATTTAGAATCGTGTTTTTCTATTATTCTTTATCTATGCCCCACGTACAAGGGCAACCACTTTCATAAAAGAAACATTACTGAAGCTTAAATTACACATTGAATTCCACAGTTTAAGTGTGGGAGACTTACATCTCACTTTCACCAAAGGACAGGTCATAGAGACAGAAATTAAAGAGAGAAATAATGATACTAATAGAGGTTATGATTCAAATGGCCCTAACAGATATCTACAGAACTTTACCTCCATGCAAAAAGAAATATACCCTATTTGCAGTACTTATATATAAAGTAGTGTATTTTTTGAATGTTGGATGTTGTTTAGCCCATTTCCAGGAGATATGGTGTATTTTCAATGAAATAAGGTTGAATATAATATAGTTGGAAATTGTTGAATATAGCTGTGTTTATGCCATTGATGTAGCTTTATTGTACACGTGTGTGGAAACTGTTGCGTTGGCTACTGAATCTATTTTTATGTCATTTTACTACAATATAGTCCGCTTTGAGTTTTTTTCTTCTCCATCATTTTATCTTTTGATCCATGTATCAACTATGCTTCTTTCTTCTAGCTAAGGGGAAAGCATAATAGTATGATTATCCTCTGTATATTTCTCTAAATCTAAAAACTTAAAGTTCACTAGATAATATTTCTATTTATATATGGAACAATTATTACCTGAAATCTTAGTTCTTGTAGTCTTACACTTTGGTCATGTAATCTTTCTGGATGTACCACTTCTCCATCTTTCTTGAATCTGTGAACCACAGATGCTCTTCCAAAATATTTTATTTCCTTGTTGACTTATTTACTGGTTTTGTACAACAAAAATCAAAGAACTAAAGTTAATTGTTCTTAAGGTAGTCTGAATAGTAGAACCATCTGGGCCCTTTAGAGGCAACTGGTTTTGTCAGATTTAGGAATAACCTTTGTAGATGGGGGCTGGGGAGGAGGTATGGGATGTGGAATATTCAGACGGTGGACCAGGAGAGGGGAGTAAAATGTGAAGCATAAATAAATAAATAAATAAATAAAAGATTAAATTAAAAAAGAATAACCTTTGGAGAACGAACAGCCTTCTCAATAAATGATACTGGGAATATGAACTATTCAGGAGCAGATGTTTTGAGTTTGATCTTTACTCTCTCTTCAAAAGGTATCAATAACCTCGATGCAGAATCTGAAACTGGAAGAGCTGAAAGAAATCAAAAAATACATTATTAGGATAGGCAATGAGCTTTCTATATGATACTAGATGCACAGGTAACATAATAAAATAGACAATTAGAAAACAGAATTACAAATACTGAATCTTTTGCATAAAATGGATGAATATATTTCACAGTAATTTATTTAAACTTTTATCAGTCTATCCTTTAACTTCGGTTTCTTGATCACGTCCTTATTCTGTCTTTCAATGTCTCCAGAACACTATTTTAACCACACATACATACAATGTTCACACATGCAAACACGTGTGAGTTACGGTGGGTATTTTATTTATTTCAGAAATTTAATTTTTAATAGCATTACATCCCAATCACAGCCCCTCCCATTCCTTCCCTTACAAATCATTCCTCCCATTACCCCCTCCCTTTCTCAGAGAAAGGGAAGCTCCTTTTGAGCAACATCCACCCTGGGACATCTAGTCCCAAAGGGACTAAACACTTTCTCCCTCACTGAGGCCCAACCAAGGCAATCCATGTAGGCAAAAGAGATCCAATAGCCGGCAACTGTGTCATAGACAGCCTGTTCCAATTGTTATGGGACCCCCATGAATACCGCAGATCTGCTATAGACATATAGGGGGCATAGGTCCAGCCCCAGCATGAACTTTGTTAGTTCAACCTCTATGAGCCTACACGGACCCGGGTTGGTTGGACTTTGTAGTTCTTCTTATGGTATGCTTGACTCCTCTGCCTCCCTCAACTCTATCCACTGCTCTTCCACATGGCTCACTGAGCTCTGTGTGATGTTTGGTTATGGGCCTCTACATCTATTTCCATTAGCTGCTGGATGAAGTCTCTCAGGAGACAAATATGCTAGGCTTCTGTCTGCAAGCATAGCAGAGCATCAGTAGTGTCAAGATTTGGCGAGTCATTGGTTGGTCAATCCCTCAGTTTCTGCTCCATCATTATCCCTGTATATCTTGCTGGCAGGACAAAGTTAAAGTTTTTGTGAGTGAGTTAAATATCCCCTTCCTTCCGCTGGAATTCCTTGCCTGGCTTAACTTCAGTCCTTATACTCCCCTCTGGTAGAAATCTTGCTGCCTGACCCCCACCCACCTGATCACCATCCCTGTACCTCTCTTCCCCCCCTCTCCCACTCAGTTCCCTCTCTTGAAACACCTCCGAGGACTATTTTGTCTCCCCTTCTAAGTGAAATCTGAACATCCTCCATCAGGCCCTCTTATTAACCAGTTTCATTGAGTCTGTGGATTGTAAGATGGTTTATCTTGCCCTTAATGGCTAATGTACAATTATAAATGAGTACACACCATGTTTGTCTTTCTGAATCTGTGGATGATATTGTGGATGATATTGTCAAGCTCCAGCTATTTGCCTGCAAATTTCATGGTGTCTTTGTTTTTAATAGCTCAATAGTATTCACATTGTGTACATAGATGTACCACGTTTTCTTCATTCATTCTTCAGTATTCTGTACAGAAAGAAATCCTGTCTTCAAGTTTTACTGCAAGTCATAAAAACTGCGTTGTATTGGTATAGAAACAGGCAAGTTGATCAATGGAATAGAATTGATGGCCAAGAAATAAATGCACACACCTACGGACATTTGATATTTGACAAAGAAGTCGAAACCATACAAATGAATCCATCTTAAAAAAAAAATGGTGCTGGTCTAACTGGATATCTGCCTGGAAAATAATGCAAATAGACCTGTGTCTCTCATCCTGCACAAAACTCAAGCACAAGTGGATAAGTGATTCAAGGACCTCAACATAAAATCAGACACATTAAATCTAATAGAAGAAAAATCGGAGTTGGAGGGTTGCCTTTAACTCATTGGCACAGGAGACAAATTCCTAAACAGAATATCAATCAATAAGCTAACAAACAGGACCTCATGAAACTAAACAGCTTATGCAAGCCTACAGACACCATCAATAGAACAAAATAACAGACTACAGAAAGAGAAAAGATTTTCATGAACCCAAATCCAACTGAGAACTAATATCCCAAATATATAAAGAACTCAATTTAAAAATGGGCACAGTGCTAAACAGAGAATTCTCAGCAGATGAATTTTGAATGGCTAAGACACAGGTAAAAACATCTTCAAAGTCCTTAGTCATCAAGGAAATTAATATCAAAATAACTCAGATTCCATCTTATACCCATTAGAATGACTATGATCAAAAACTCATGTGACAGAACATGCTAGTGAAGACATGAAGCACGGGGTACACCTTTCCATTGTTTATGTGAATGCAAACTTTTACAACCTCTTTGGAAAGCAAAATGGCAGAAAATTAGGAATAGTTCTACCTCAATACTCAGCTATACCAACTCTGGGTATATAACCAAAAGATGCTCCACCATCCCACAAGGACACTCGCTCAACTATGTTCACAACAGTTTTATTCATTGTAGCCAGAAACTGGTAACAACTTGCATAACCCACTATGGTGGCTATTGCACCATATGGTTTTGTTATTGTAGTCTGCAAAGCCCCTTCCCCAGGTGTCTGCAGCCTGAAGGATTGGGAACACTGGTGAGAGAGTTCACAGAGGCCAATGTCTCTAGCAGAGTGAGAGTTAGATATAGACAGACATGGCTTAGGCACAAATCTGCTTGAAACATGAACCACAGAAAACAAGTGTTCCAAGAACAAGAGAAAAAAAATGCCCTTCTTCAACATTTTTACTCTTAAATCCAGGCCATACACTTTTTTAGTTCTTTTATGGTAACATAGTTAAATACCATATACTGGATCTTAAAAACCACAGACATTTATTTCATAGCTGTGGAGATTATAAGAAAAGATTAAGGCATCACTAATTTCAAATCTAGCAAGATTTCACACCCTAATCACATATAGCCATTTTTTCACTGTGATATCCAAGAAGAATGAAAAGGGTTTAAAGGGTTTTAAAATATATCAATCCCATTCGTAGGGGCTCTGTCCATAAGGTGTAGCTACCAAGGCCTCACCTATTATAACATTTATGATACAAGCATTTGAAAAATACATATTTAGTATATTCAAATATATTTTATAAATATATTCCATAGGATACATTATCAGCCATGGCACTGATATATTAAACTGAAAAATACTAAGGAAAACAGCTCTTTGATAATATTTGAGCTTTCACCTAAGTTGTAAAGGCTGCTTTTAAACATTCTGTGGTGCTTGGTGTGTAAAATACTATGCAACTGATTCAATTATCATCTTATTACCAACTCTTATATATGGACTTCAATTTTGAAAAATACATGTACTAATAATGTACAAGTTTACTAATCTACAAGCCTTATGATTTAAAGAAAAAATATTCTCTTGGTTCTAAATATCACAAGTCTCCAATCATCGGCACTGTTCAACTTTGGTGGTATTGGCAGGGCTTGTTCCTTCTACAGAATATTTTCTTGGGTTTTCATGCTTACTCCAGATTCCAGGGAAAATGTACCTCCCTGTTCAGTAGTTTTACAGTGTATCCTATTTCTGATTTCTGCATTGCTTTAGTAAAATCATTGTGATGGTGGCAAGCCAACTTCACAATCCAGAAGGCCTTCATTTCACATGCTTTAGTTACAACAACAATATGCTTTTTACTACCTGATATGATAGGTAAAGCTTTAGGAGTTTGGATGGAAGTGTTCTGGACAATATGGTAAAAAACAACAAATAACAAACAAACAAACAAACAACAACAACACACACACACACATACACACACAAGAGTGAAATGTAGTTACCCAGTTACCTATAGAGTTTGTTTCATTTTTCCATATGCAGACAATTTACTGGGTGAGAGACAGAGCCAAATAAAAATAAATTCAAATAGAACCAAGAATGATTTTCTCTTTTCATTATTTACAACTGATGCAGAGTCTGTGTTTTAATACTCTGAATATTTTCACACTTCAATTGACTAAACAAAACAGGATTTAAAGTGGTAATTTCACAGTCAGACTGCATTCAAAGTCCAGTGCTTTTGATATTTAAGAGGTCACGATTAATGTCACTTTTTAATGATGTTTGAGTGTTTTTTGGATTTATAAACTCATCTGCTGTGATGTTATTATCCAAAGCAATAAAAGGTTTATTCTCCTGAAAGGCAGCATCTAAGGCAGGAGTCTCTAAACATTGATTTTTGGTCTGAGGCCCCATGGAGATTTCACTTGTCTGGGATGAATGAGGATATGTGAAAATGTAGCAGTTCCTCATAAAACTAATACATTCAGGTTTATGACTCTCCTGTGCACTTAGTTCTTTCCCAAACAATATAAAAAAATAAAACATCTATTCCCTTGAAAAATAGGAAAATTTACTAAAATTTACTGATTGTATTCATCAAATGGATACATTACACAGAGTATAAATTATACTTCAATGCATTTATTTTAAAAAGTAAGTTGATTTCAGAAGTAATGCCAGAGGGCATTCTCTGGTGAGATATAGTTCCTTAAAATGTATATGCTGACACAAAATTAACATGGAAAGATGCACACGTGATGGTTGTTCAATGATTGTCCTATTTAAAAGTTATGTTTAGATGAATACTTGCAAAAAGCTAAATATTAAATGCCACATTTTCTTACTCAATGGGGAGAGTGGATGGGCTGACAAGATGGCTCTATAAGTGAAGGCTTGCTGTCATCCTTGATGATTTGAGTTCAACACCCCAAAACCACATTTGCCTCTAACCAGCAAACCAATGCAGAGGCATGAGTGCTTGTGACTAAATAAATAATTAATCAAATAAATAAATTGGCTACATATTCATGGGAGAATTCATTAATAAGTAAATAAAGTAAGGCAGTGAAAATAAACAAAATATATATTATATAAAACCTGACAAAGCAACTTACTTAGGGAAGGGCTTACTTTAGCTCATGATTTGAGCTGGCAACCCCACTATGGTAGGCAAGGCATGGCACTAGAATTAAGAGGCTGGTCACTTGGTATCCATAGTGAAGGGGAGACAATAGTGATTGGTGATTCTCAGCTTACTTCCTATTTTATTAGATGACAAGGACGTTTATGACACACTGGTAAGCTCAGTACAAAAACTTTCTCACTGATAGAAACAAATGTCTCCTATGTGATTCTGAGTCTTGTCAACTTGATAGTCAATATTAGTCATCACACACTGGAAGCTTAATGTCAGAATGTTCTCCCTTATTCCCACATACAGGGCATGCTAAGAATTCCTTCACAGTCCTTCTTTTTTATAGCAGTTAAAGGAACGTCATTCAAACAAGACAGTGTGAGGTGCTTGCTATATCTACCTAGACATAGAACTTTGCTAAATTTTTTTTTGTTTTGTTTTGAGACAGGGTTTTTCTATATAGCCCTGGCTGTCCTGGAACTCACTCTGTAGACCAGACAGGCCTCGAACTCAGAAATCTGCCTGCCTCTGCCTCCCAAGTGCTGGGATTAAAGGTGTGAGCCACCACTGCCCGGTTTGGACTTTGCTAAATTAATTACATGAAATCACAATAATATATAAAAAGTGTTTTAACCTCAGTTCTAATATGGTTTTATTTTGAGTATTTATTGCAGAGTTCAAAAAAAATTATCAGAATCCCAATTTCTACTCTCTTGAAAACAACCAGAAGTATTTACCACAAAAGGTGATTTTTATGGAAAAAATTAAAAACTGGTTTATGTGGGGAAATTGTTGATATAATTCACAATACTTTCAGAATAGGTGGTTATTACTTGGGAAATGAGGAAAATAGGACCAATAGGGTGGAAGGGTAGCTTAAGTTGTATCCATAAATAACTGATAGTTAAAAAAAAATTAACTTAAAGGAATAAAATGTCAATCTTTTTAATAGACTTGAAAAGAGGACCTATCATAAAACAAAACTCTTACTAGAACCGTTACAAGTACTAAATATGGTCATATAACCTTTCATTCCTTTGTTAATATGAATTAGTCTTTAAATAACAACAATCATTAGCAGCACATTTTCAATAAAATGTCTAACTGTGTCCTTAGGATGCTTAGGGTACATTTTGTAAAATTATTGTAATTATCATGATTCAAATAAAGGATTATTTCAAATTGTTCAAAAGCTACACACAACCATTAGAAATCATGATAGTTATCTATTCCAATCATCATTAATATAGTCTAACATTGCAGATATTTAAAAATCAGTGTTAAAACATACCTGCTTCAAACAAAAATTACCTACATGTTAAAATACTGATCAGAACAGTCGTATGGGAAATTACTTACACAAACAGATATTGAGCAAGGAATATATTTTAGCAAGATGTTAGGAAGTCACATATTACTCTATTTTATTTTGCAAGTTGAAAGTCTCTGTTTTATAGATGTGGAAACCAAGACTCAGAAAGTACCAGTGATTCCCTTCCCCAAGTTTGCCCCATCAGCTGTTAGCATAACTGTGTGTAGAGCCCTTATCTTGATACCCACATGCCTTTTCCTCTTTGTTGGAGCAAGTCTCTTCCACAATATCTTTTTATTGCATAAGAGGGAAATTTTTAAGAGAACACAATGATTTAGTTGGTATCTATAGGCTTAATATGCATTTAAGAATGTATTAACATTAATGTCATTATTAGGAAAGCTTTTAATTGCAGCTCAAATCTTCATTTGCCCCCCCTTTGTAATTTAACCCCAGTTCCTAGTGGATCAAATCTCTGGCTCGGTCAGCTATTTGCAACCAGTGAAAGTTCCAAGAGTGTCTCCAAGACTGCCTGAAGGTCAAAAGACTAGATCATCTCTACATCAGTCAATTCTCAGCAACTCAAGGATGTCAATCACTGGGAAGGATCAGCTAACCTATCTTGGCACTGAACTCTGACTGATTTAATGTTCAGAGCATCTGTTGTCAACAAAAGAAAATTGAGGGAGAAGAGATTCAATTTGTTAACTTTCATTCTCAGGCAGTCAAGGCACACACTAGAATAAATATACTGTTTATTCTCTGGACTGGTGGCATTTTCCTGTTTGCTTTTATCTCGTATTTCATTTAGCTCAACAAATCTAACTTTTTACTTTATCGTTTCCTTTGAAGCTGAGAACTCTGGGGTTCTGCAAAGAGCTACTTGGATGAGGCTTACAAAGGACAGAAAACCTGGCAGTGTGGTAACAAGGTGACATGAAAAATTGTTTCAGCACCTAGCAGTTTGAAAAACAACTTTATTAAGTTTTACCCTTAAGAAACCTGTGTATATTTCCATTGCTGGTATAAGAGCCTGATTCATTTTTATTTCTGCCTTCACAATGGATGGTGGAAAGATTGGATTTGGAGCACAATTATCTTGGTTTTAAATTGTATATGGAGATGATTTACTATCTGAACATGAGCTTGTTAATAAATCAGAAACTATAACACAAATTATATACCAATTAATATACTATCATTATATACTATTATATACTATTATTAATATATTAATATACTATCAATTAGGATATTGTAGACACCAATGTTAAAAACTCAAAAAATATATATTCTCACAACAACCAAATACTAGGTAAGCAGACAAGGAATCAGAATTATAATCTCTTGTTACACCACTTAAGATCTCTAACTTAGAGTTAAGGAAAGTAAGAAGAAAGACAGAGTGCTGATGATGTAGCAAAGGGCATATATGTACTGATACACGGTGAGTTATAAGTTAAGATTTTGTGAAATTACTATTTTCTGAAAATGAGGAGCATGACATGTAGACTAGAGGAAAAACTGAAGTGACTGAGAAGCAATAGTAAGTAAAAATTTTGAAATCTGATTTACTTATATATGTGTTGGTATATTAAAGAGATAAATATGTGTATTTTATATATTATAACACTTGAAATGAACTTGAAATGATATCACAGGCAAGTTTCAAGAGTGAGTGATATAATATTTGTAAACTTCCAAGAGTGCTTCTACTTGATAAACAAATAAGTAAACAGTGTTTATACATGTGTTATGGTTCAATATTTATAGGGTACACATGTGGTCATTTTACTTGTTTTTATATTACTGTTTATGTTTACATAGAGAGATAAGAAGAAATTTCTATTAATCTCAGATGAGGCACATACTAGAGATAAATTTCTATAAAATTTTGTCCTTGATGAACTTAACTAAGGAATGAGTTTATTAAGACTATAAGAGTGATTATGTACAAGAGGACATAGGTATATTCACAAATATATTCCAGTTATGGTGTCTCTTCCTTTTACTTCTCTGAGCCCCCACCCCAGGTCTACAATATTTCTGGATCTCATTTGAAATCAACAGTTATCCAAGGACTAATAATAAAAGACAAAAACAGACACATAAAATCGCATTAGGACAAAACAAGCAAAGAAGAATTAGAGCCAATTAAAACCCACAGGAAATGCATACTGACACAGTAACATGCAGGGTTTTACACACAAGAATCCCATAAAACCTCAAACAGGAAATTATAATACATATGCAAAGTGCATCTAAACTTTTCTTTTAAAGTGTTGAGCTAACATTATGAGATAAAGAACTGTTCCCCTCTTGTCTTTTCCCTAGTTTACCTGCAAAATCTATTCTATTTCCCTTTTCTAGGGATATCCATGCATCTGCACTTGAGCCCACCATGTTACTTAGCTTTGTCTGGGTTATGAATTGTAGCTAATTGTCCTTTACTTAATATCCAATGTCCACTTACAAGTGCATACATACCATGTTTATTATTCTGGGTCATGGTAATCTCACATAGAATGATCCTCTAGTTCCATCTATTTTGCCTGAAAATTTCATGTCAACACTTTAAAACAGCTGAGTAATTGTGTAAATTATTGTGTAAATGTATCACATTTTCTTTACCCATTCTTCAATTCAGGGACAGCTAAGTTGTTTCCAGTTTTGGACTATTATGAATAAAGCTGCAAGGACATTTGAACAAATGTCCTTTTGTTACAATGGTGTATACAAGAATGATAAAGCTGGATTTTGAGGTAAATCTATTCCCAATTTTCTGAGGAACCACCATATTGACTTCAAGAGTGGCTGAACAAGTTTGCTTTCTCAGCAGTAATGGAGGAGGGTTCCCTTGCTCTCATCCTCACCAGCATTAACTGTCAATTGTGTTACTGATGTAAGCCAAACTGACAAGTGTAAGATGTAATCTGAAAAGTAGTTTTGATCTGCATTTCCCTGGTGGCTAAAGATGTTGAATATTTTTAAAGTATTTCTCAGACATTTCAGATTCAATGAAATGATTCCCAATGATAGTGTGCTATACTCAAAGGCCAGTAATTAGACAAATTAATTGTCATCAGAGGAATGTCGTCCTACAACTGATGGGAAAAGATGTAGAGAACCACAAAGACTAGAATGAGCCAGGGAAACCCTGTAGAAGAGGGGTTGGAAGGATCATAAAAGCCAGAGAGGATGAGAACACCAGGAGAACACACAGCACAGAATCAATTAAGCAGGGCTCATAAGAGCTCAAAGAAACTGTAGCAACAAACGTGGGCACCATACAGGCCTGACCTATGTCACCTGCATGTCCTGTATAGTTGTGTAGCTTGATATTTTTGTGGGACTCCAAAAAGTGGCAGTTGGGTGTGTCTCTGACTTTTTTCCTGTACCTGGGATCCTTTACTTCCTTCTGGGTTACCACATCTACTCCTGATATGAGGGTTTGTGCCAAGTTTCATTGTAACTTGTTAGGGCATGTATGGTGCATATCACTGAGATGCTTGCTTTTTTGACAGGGAGGGAGTGAACAGAGAAGTTTAGGAAGAGAAGGGAGGTAGGGAAGGGACTACTAGGAGGAGAGGAGAGAGGGGAAACTGATGTGTAATATGAGAGAAGAATAAAAGTTAAAAAAGAAGAAAAAAGTCAGTTTAATGAGTTTTCTTAATTAAAGTAAAAGCAATATCAAAAAATTGAGTTTGAGGATTAATGAAAGTTGTTGATGGATTCACTGACTGTACAGAATGAAAAGTGAACCATAATGGGTAAGAGCACTTGCCACCAACCCTGACAACCTGAGTTCGTCCTCTGAGTCTTGCATGGTAGAAGGACAGAACCAATTCTCAAACACTGTTCTAAATTTCCACATGCACTCCCCCCAATATATATTATAAATTTTTGAAAAAGAAAAAATGAGACAAAGAATTTCTAACAAAGACACTGAGTTTGTTTTCTGTTGGCCATGTACTACTTTGTGTTTTGTGTTTTGTTTCTCCTAGCACTTTCTCCCACTCTGCATCCCTCCTATTCCCCACCCCCACCTGCCCAAAGTCTACCAGCAAAATCTACTCTATTTCTTTTTCCCTAGGAGATCCTTGTGTCTTCCAAAAATACCAGAATCAGAGGACATTTTGGAAGCAAGATAAAAACCTAGTGCAATGATAATCCATGGACTGCTTAAGAGTAACCCCAGTAAAGACTCCTAATAATGAGGGATTTGGAACCTGAAAAAGCTAACTCCTGAAACAAGAAAAGGACCTAAGTAGAAGAATAGGATCACAAACCCAGTCCATACAGTTTGTCTTGCCAGTAGACTGTTCTGGGCCTGGAGCCTAGTATAATCATCATCAGAGAGACCAGGAGACTTCATCCAACAACTGATGGGAGGAGATGCAGAGTACCACAACCATTCATTATGCAGAGCTCAGGAAGCCCCATGGAGGAGTTAGTTGGTGTTCTGGTGGGACACCAAACAATGGGAGTCATGGCTGTTTCTGATACTTTTTAATGCTTGTGGGACCCTTCTCCGCTTATTGGGTTACCTCTCCCAATCTTGACATGGTGGTATGTGCCTGATCTTATTTGCAGCTTATTATATCACATTTGGTTGATTGTCTATGGAGATCTTCTCTTTTCTGAGGAGAGGCAGGTTTGGAGTTGATGAGCAGAAGTGGGAAAGAGAGACTTGGGTAGGGTAAAGAGGGGAAAATGTCATTAGTATGCAGCATATGAAAGGATGATGGTGGTGATGCTGATGGTGGTGATGGTGGTGGTGGTGGTGGTGGTGGTGGTGGTGGTGGTGGTGGTGGTGTTGATGGTAGTGGTGGTAGTGGTGGTGGTGGTGGTGGTGGTGGTGGTGGTGATACTGATAGACTGATTTGTGAGACTCCCTTTAAGAAAACCAATCTTTCATTTGTAAGTGGCTATAAATTGGAGATAGCTTCTGAGTTAGGAATGGGGACTTATTTCCACTTCTTTCAATTCTAGGATCACATCTGGTATAGACTCATGTAGGACTTTTGTACACTGCCACAGCCTGTATGAGTTTATATGTCCACCATCCCTGTTGTTTCTAGAAGCTTTGGTTCCTTGGTGTCCTCCAAACCCTCTGGCTTGTGTTGGCATCCTCCTTTCATTTAACCCTTTACTTCCTGAATACCAAAGCATTTCTCAAGATAACTTACAACTGAGGTTACAGCAAGTAATGTCTGATATCTCCTGTGAGAGTCCTGTGATTATCCCTCCTCCATTTGGTATAAGGTGTTGGAAGTCTCCTACACTTTCCAGAAACCTAGTTATCACAGTATTGTTCTACTGTTCCATTGATATGGCTACCAAGCTAAGCATATCTCTACTTGCAAGTCAGAAATGGGGTTGATATAATAATAACTATGTGCAATTGTCTAGTGAAATGACCCCAGGGTCCTAAAATTTAATTTTACATCAATAATGCACATAGAATATAAATAATAACAATGTGTCTTACAAACCTGGTAGAAATCTAACACAATACTCTTACTACAATAAATGTAAATTCATATTTATGTAAATCATTTATGGATTAGAGTTCCTTATACTTGCATTCACTGACACCAACCAACCCCTTTGCCACTTCTAATAGAAGATAGAGAATAAAGCTGTTTAGTTATTGCAATGGACAATTATTATTGTTATGTGTAGGGTTTGATTACATAATAAATTGGAACAGTCTTCCCTTCTACACACATAAATAAAGCTAACGTTTTCCAATCTTCCATGAAAACTTGTATCTATGAAATTCTAGCGTACAAAATACATAGTTTTCAAAAGAAAGAACTAGTGTCCTGATGACAGGCTACATGTGGCTGAACAACTTACTTCCTGTTCTAGTGATTGAAGTTATGTGGATGGATAACTAAACAGCTTCAGTGAGAACAGGGGGATAAAATAAAATTTTCTTTGCTCTAGACAAAATTATCATCACTTCTTCTTTGTGTTTTAAGTTGATTATCACAGATCAGCTGCTACTAGGCAGAGCTAGGTCACTGCTCAAACAGTTCAGCTGTGAGTTGAGTTCTGATTTCCCTTTTTAAGAACCTCTGACAAGGTTTTCTAATAACTTCCGACTAGATGAAAATGAAAACATAGTTATATATATCCATCTAGATGAAGAGAAAATTTAGGGGAAGTTGTATTTGAGGGATAATTAGAGTAAATTTTCCAAACTAAAGACAAGATGTTATGACGTTTCAAAAGTTCAGTGAACCCTAGTAAGCAAGATACATTGAAATCAGGCATGCATGTATATACAGTGAAATTGGCATACACACATATATATATACAGTGAAATCAGGCATACATATGTATGCAATAGCCCAATGATTTACAGTTAACAACAGTTCTGCAGCTCATAAGACAAATTATAGTTGCTTTAGCAGTTGATGCTGAATCAACTGAATATTGATTTGGAAAAAAAAAAACCTTACATTAGTCTATAGATAAATCAGTTTCTAATATTGATAACTACTATTGATGAAAGATAAAATACCAAAGCTTCAAGTATTTTATATCAATTATCTTGATATTCTAAATGGACTCACCATAGTATTGTTTTGTATTAAATTATTTTATTTATTTACATTCCAAAGTTGCCCCATTTCCTGTTCTCCCTTCCCTGAGCTCTTCACCCCATCTTCCCTTCCCCTGCCTCTGAGAGGGTGCTTCCCAGCGACCTACCCCCGCCTCACCCTCACCAGCATCTCTGTTCTCTGGGACATCAAGTTCCCACAGAATTAATAGCATCCTCTCCCACTGAAGTCATACAAGGCAATGCTCTGTTACACATATGCTCAGGGCCACAGACCAGCCGACATATGCTTCTTGGTTTTTGGCTAAGTTTCTAGGAGCTCTGAGGGGTTTGGATATTCTGAACATTTTTGCCAATATCCACTTATCAGTGAGTACACACCATGCATGTCCTTTTGGGTCTGGGTTACCTAACTCAGGATGTTATTTTCTAATTCCATCCATTTTCAGTGCAAACACTTAATCCTAGTACTTGAGAAATGTAGGCAGAAGTGTCAGGGGATAAGGTCCTATTCTGCTGCACAAAGAGTTCTTGGTAAAGCCTCAGATATGAGAGACCCTGTCTCAAAGAAATAAAAAGAAGAGAATAGTATTGGAGTTAGAATGCAGACTATAGAGTGGGTAAAAAACTCAGTATTACATAAATTATACAGAAAACTTGTGTCCAAAATAATCCAAATGCAGTTATACATAACCTTGAAATTTCATTTTCTGAGGCCATTTTAGCAAAATTATTACTCACCTACTTCATAATAAAATAATCATATTACTAAAACATACATGAAACACTAAAATTCAATATTTAAGGAAACGCTAATCAAACATCAGTGGCATGTTATAGCAGTAAGTTGAGAAAATGATAACTATAATACAAATATAAAACCTAACAATATAAAATTAAAGATTTCATATCCTGTGAGTTGGAGTAGGTTTGAGGGAACCATCTTAGGAGAGATGCTCAGAAATGTCTATGGTATTAGCATAATGTCTGGTAGGACAATACCTGTATATTTTATTTTGAACCTTTACTAGAAATTTTGGTGTTCTATACATTTCCCTTAAGGACTGTCTGATCTCACATACTCTGAAATGACGATTTTCTACTTGAGACGTTTGATCATGTTTTATGGCAGAGATTCCCTCTTTAAATCAGTTGTAGAATCTAAACTACTAGTGGCTTGAACATGCTGGATTCTGAGATTCTCTCTCAGTAATTACTGACAGGTGTAAATATTGATGCCATGAAGCCTTGGCCATGGATTAGGATGCCTAGAGCTGTTTTCTTACCTGTTTGCCAAAGTTCTATAGTAAGAATGATTAACAGTTACCCAAAGTGCTTAATGTTGTGAGCTCTACATTAGATATATTGTCCTTTTTTGCTTTTACTAGCAATTTTAAGTCCAGATAAGTATAAATGTTTATATCAATATTCTCTTAGAAGATTTGTTTTTGAGAGAACCCAAAATCAGATGATACCACATACACAAGTAATATAATAATATATAAGAAAATAGATTAAATACTTATTATGACTTTACTATTCACAAGAATCCAAATTGGAAATAATTCAAATGTTGATTATTGTTAGAAGGAAAAATGCATTTCTTATGATAATACATTGTACTATGAAGCAATGGAAGACAATGAATCATTAGCAAAAGAAATGACACTAATACATGTGCACTTTACATGTATACTTAGTTTAAAATAAAACTGACAGAAAATACATGAAGAACAAACTTACAAATATTTTAACAGTCCAAAATGAGGCAATAAAAATCAGAGTAACTCTTAACTTCTGTGAAATTTATTATTATTTGAAACAAATAATAGAAAGCTATGTGAGCTGGTGTTATAATTGCATTTCTTAATTAGCAAACTTTTATTTAATCAGTAAAGTATTATTGTACTTTTCTTCTATGTAGGTTTTAACTTGATACATAATTTACTTAGCCAAACAAATACAAACACAAGCATCCTAATGTCAACTGAGCTTAGACTTCTACTCTAATATGGAGGTTTATATTTTTTTCACTTTTATTACTGTTGTTGTGATTTAAAAAGATACCCAACAAAATTCAGCTTAGGGAAGAAAGAGTTTATTTGGATTAGGATTCTAGATTTTTCCCATTATTACAGGAAGAAAATTCAAGGCAGAAACTTAAAACATTGCATCTATGTTCAAGAATAGAGAGGAAAAAACACTCCTTACTTGTTGCTTGCTTTAGGCTACCTTTCCAGTCTCTTATACTATCCAGAACCCATGGGCTAGGAAATTAATTCATTCATTTCTGAAACAGTAGCAGGCAATAGATTTTTAATCAATTACAATTGCTCTGTTCCAGACTACGTACAGAAGACCTTGTGCATGGATCTTCATCACAAAGACATCTATTTGGTTAAATAAGAAGATAATATGAAAAACTCTGATGAACCTACAGGACAGATCTAATAAAACCAATTAAGACACAGGACAGACACAAGTAGTTAAATAGGAAGTTAATTAATGGTTCTTATTTTCAAGTCAATTAAAACTATTTTGTGTTTTAGTATTTGATATCTGGTAAAAAAGAATACTGCTACATCTTTTCTATTTCTTCCCCTAATTTTATTCTCTGCCAGAATTTGAGTGGTTAACAGCAAACCCAAATTTGTTTACCAACTAAAAACTGACTATAATTCTAGCTCCAGGGAGACATAGTAACTCTAACCTTAGTAGACACTGGCATTCATGTGAATGCACCTATTCCCACATGAAAACTCATAATTACAAATAATAAATACAAATTGTTTAAAAATTCATATTAACCTTTAGTCAGAATATTTCTGTAAGACAGGTGGAATAATTTAGTAGATGATAAATAGATAGATAAATAGCTGAGTATTTCACACTTGTATCATCAGGACAGCCTCATATGCCTGCATGAAAAGATCTTGAATATTGAGTGTTAAACCTGAAGCGCAGAACTATCACTTCTGATACTGGAAAGATGTCTCAGACTTTAAGAGTGCTTACAGAGTATACTCTTACAGAGTACACAGTGTGGCTCCCAGCATCCATGTCAGGCAATGCAGACAACCTGCTGTGACTACAGCACAAGGCGTGAAGGTGATGTAGCTGGTCCCAATGTGTCAAGCTTCTGAGGGTACCTACACTAATCTACACATACCAACAGAGAGAGACAGATAACCATACACACAATTGAAGTAAAAAATAATTTTAAAGTAAAATTTCCCACATCATTACAATAAATTTAGAATTTGGATTTTTATTAAATAGATAAATTTCACAAAGTTTGCATGGAAATGCAAAAGACTCTGAATAGAAAAAAAAAGTCTAAAACAAAAAGAAGAGTTGATAGTTTTATAAGACCTGAAACCAAGACACAACTGGGCATCATAGTAAACAAAGGGCATGGTAGTAATGTTAAAACAGGCATACGGCAAACAAAAGAGACCAGAAATCCCAGAAATAAATCTACACGACTAAGACAAATGCTTCTCAAAAAAGGCATCAAAAGTATATTTCAGAGACACAGCAGTCTGTCAACAAATGTTGTTAGGAAATTGGACCCCCTACATCTGACTCTATATAAAAATCAACACAAAATGGGATCAAAGACCTAAATATAAAATGTGAAACTGAAAATACAGTAAATGGAGGGGAGCACTCAAGATGCTGTGTCATAAACAAGGCTTTCCCACAAGGTTCTCTAAAATCACAGGAAACGAAGACAGAATTTAACAAATGGACTTAAATCACACTAAAAGACTACACATCAAAGAGAAAAAAATCACAGAACAAACTGAAAAATTAGTGTGTGAGAAAAATCCTTGAGAAGCTATATGTTTAACAGGGTTTCAATAGGTAGGACCCAGAAACAACTTTTAAAAATAAGGCTCAGACTGCCTTTCTCTCAGTCTCTCCATTTTTGAGGTCTAGTGACTAGCTCAACTCAGGATCCATTTCATGGGGAGGCCCCAAGGCCTGACACGACTACTATGATGTGCTTACAGACAGTAGCCTAGCATGGCTGTCCTGAGAGGCACAACAAGCAGCTGACTGAGACAGACGCAAATACTCACATCTAATGACTGGACTGAAGTCAAGAACCCCTGTGGTTAAGTTAGGGAAAGGCTGGAAGAAGCTAAGGAGAAGGGTGACCCCACAGGAAAATCAGCAGTCTCAACTAACCTGGACCCCTGAGATTTCTTACTGAGCCACCAACCAGGCAGCATACAAGAGGTGTTCTTAGACCTCCAACAGATATATAGCAGAGGACTGCCTGGTCTGGTCTCAGTGGGAGAAGATGCGCCTAACCTACCAGAGACTTGAGGCCCCAGGGAGTGGGCAGCCCTAGCTTGGGTGGAGAACATCCTCTTGGAGACAGGGGGGAGGAGGAATGCAATGAGGAACTGTGGGAGGGCAGACCAGGAGGGGTGCAATGACTGGACTCTAGAAAACTAAAAGTAATAAAAAATAAAAGTATTTTTAAAAAAGAGCTCAGGAAATATTGCAAAGGAGAGAGTGGAAAGATTTTTAAAGCCAGGGTTTGCTGTGAGATTTTTGTCTCCTAGAGATTTGGTCTCTTAGTAACATCAAAAGCTATACCAATAACATCTTATCAACATGGCGATCTAAACATGAGCTGAAAAACATTAAAAACAGCAGCAACAACTGGATGCTAAAGTAGACATAGAAAAGCCCACAAAACCACAACTCTTCACAAAGAACTTCAAGCAAATGAAGAATGCTGAGCCAGGGCGGAGTGGTCTTCTTCAGGGAAAAGTGCAAAGATTGTGTTTCCAATATGAAATGGTCAGCCCTGAAAATACACATACAAGTAACACAAAGATATATAAGCGGGAGAGTGTGGGTTGGTGAGCAGGGGGAGGGAGGAGGGAACAGGGTTTTTTGGGTTTTTTTTTGTTTTTTTATTTTATTTTATTTTTTTAGAGAGGAAACTGGGAAAAGAGATATCATATGACATGGAAATAAAGAAAATATCTAATAAAAATAAATAAAAAATAAAATAACAATAAAATGAAAGAAGATATAACATTGTGCCTAGAGCCTTTCATGAGAAATATCTACATATATACATTTATTGATAGAAAAAACGAGAAAAAAATGACAGTACATTAACGTTAAAGATGCATTATGTCCTACCATATGTAGTAAGATGATAAACCTGTGAGAGTATGTTATTTAAAATGAACCAATAAATAGACATAAAACAGATGTACCTACAATTTTCTCTCATATGTAAAAACTAAAAACTTTTGAAGTAAATTTTAAGTATTGATTACTAGAATTTAGGAAGGATGTGTAACCAGGGTCAGGTAGAAATGTTACTGGATATAATCAGTACATACTCTATGCCAATATGGAATAATCACAAAAATCTCCATTAATATGGGTGATCAATCCATGTTAACTACAACAGGAAAAGAAATATATACTACTACTCATGTATATTTCATAGGCACTGGGGAATGTATAATATAAGGAAGGTTACCAAATAAAAAGAAAATAAATTACTTTATTCAACCCTGAAACTCATTCACTTACGCTAGTACAGGGTTGATGCATTCAGTTACACTTAGCACTGCACACTGGACACTATCATCCTGGCTTCCCAGTCTTTCCAGCATCAGTCCTTTATCCCAGACAATTATAAGTATTCTTCTCTTCCACAAAGTGGCCTATAACATACCTCTAGAACCACTAACTTTTTTTCCCCTAGAATTCAAGTAAAACACAAATCTAGATGCTTCTTGTGGATATGATAATAACACAAGTGCACTACTGAGAAATTAACAAAAACTGACATCAACATGTTAAGGTTTCTATCGTTTCTTTTTTTTTCTGGTTTCCCCTTTTATTGAAAATAGTTTCTTTTCTTGTACAATATATCCTTATCACAAGGTTCCCCTCCCTCTATACCTCCCAGTTCTTCCCTACCTTCCCATCCCTCCCCTCCTGATCCACTCCTTTTCGGTGTCTCATTAAAAAGGAAGAGACTTCCAAGTAACACCAAGCAAACATGATAAGAACCTAAAAAACAAAAACAAGAACAAACAAACAAAAACAACAACAACAAAAAACCCTCTTTTATGGAGAAGTCTCAGGAGATAAAGTGTAGTAGTGGGAAATATTTAAAAAGGAGCCATCCTGCATTAGCGCCAGCTACTCTCTGGTGCCAGTAGTCTCACAGTCTCCATGGCTAGCTCCATGCAGTGACTGCCCATCTTGCGGTTCTCTTATTGTGGATTATAATCTGGTAAAATCAAAACTCTAGAGGCTTGTGATTTATCAATTTGGTTTATACTAGTAAATTCTCAACCCACAAAATGCCTGCCCAATGAACTCAAAACTCAATTGGCACAAACACAAGCTATACCCCCAGATGAGGCAAATGCACTCTACTATAATTTAATCATCTATCTAAGAAATCCACAATACTTGTGGCTCCCAGGACTGGAAGGGTGGTTCTGGATCCTCTTCCTCTCCTACGGGTCTATCTTATCTCTTTCTCTCCTTCCCTTCTTCTCCTCTCTCTTGTCTCTCTGTCCTGTCACTCAAATTCTCAGCCCACCTTCCTTTTCCACTGCCCAATCACAGGCTCTCTCTTTATCTTGTACCTATCCTCAACTTCACATAGACAGCAATCCAATAAAGGATAACACTCTCACCAACTATGAGTTCAATCTATAATGGTAAAGCACATGAAGAAAAGAGCTGACATGGGTATAATCAGCAACACAGAAACACAGGAAGAGAGCTTAAATTTGAAAACTGTCGTGGATGATCTGTTAATTATTTGTAAATATTTTCATCATGTCTATTTTTGTCAAGACTTATTAACTCATTTATTTTTGTATCCTTTTCTGCAGGTCTTTAATTTGTTTATAAATGTCTTGATATTATCTATAGTGTCTAGGGCAGGACTCTGAAGTCTCCCAGCTCATCTCCACCATACCCTACTTCTTATAGCTTAACACCACATGTTCTGGGATTCAGTCCTGTATCTGACCCCCAGCATCTGGTAGATGACCCTCAGGGATCTTGAACATACTTCTAAACACCTTACCCCTGCACAGCTACAAATGGCTTCCCTCTCCTCCAATTTTATTTTTACCTGTTTCAGTTCAATTAGAACTGTCTAGTTCCACAAACCCTTTTTGCTCTTTAAGGACTGACCCCTGTTAACATATTCTGGAAAATGTTTTCATGCATAAAACCCAGGCACATGTTGGAATATTTTCTCAAGGTTCTTCTTGCTATATGACCTGCCATCTGGGAGAGTTACCTCCTACACTTCCTCCATGTGTGTAGCTGCTTATCGTCTGAAATCACATCTAGAAACAGTTCTTAACAGTTGCCAGAATAAAGTATCTAGAGTACTGTGCTTAAAAGCAAAGAACCACCAAAAATGTTAAGGTTGAAATGGAATATCCAGTCCTGTGTAGTTGATTAAATAAGTTTCTATACATAATTATATCCTAGCCTTCCTTTGAAAAGAACAGCAAATAGGACTGTAAAGATTGCTAAGTTGTTGGAAGTGCACTCTTTTCTTGAAGAGGATTGGACTTTGATTCCCAGTATTGTGTCCTCAGGTATCTCATGACCACCTGTAAACCCCAGGTACAAGGGCTCCAGTACACTGGTTTCTATTGTCACCTACACTAAAATGTATATAACCACAAAGACACAGATGCAGATACATAGATATAATTAAAACTAAATAGGATATTATAGAAATGAGTTTAGGATAAATCTATACATTTTAGAAAAATGCATACACATGCACAGTTCTATACATAGTAAAAATCTAGAGAGAAAACTGCCTTTATGATATCAATGAGATTATTTGTGATTTAAAAATGTAAATTTTAAAGTAAAAACATTTTTATTGGTAATTGCTAAGGGAACTATAAACCTCTCGTTCCTCTTGCTCTTTCCCTCTCTCCCTCTTTTCCACTCTCTCTCTCCCTCCTTCCCTCCCTCTTTCTCTATCTCTCCCTTAAGGTTATTTTCATGGCCATTCTTGGCTGGTTTTTTGTTTTCAGCCCCAGTCTGAGCATTGATCTGTCTTGCCTTTGGTGTTTTTATTCCTATGCCTGTGAAAACTCTTTTTCCTTGCTATTACTAAAAAACAAAATGAAGGTTCCACCTTTGTAGAAAACATGACATGCCAATTTTCAGGAAGGATTTGAATAGTAAACACTTGACACAATTTATTTCCTTTTAAGCTGTCAGACTCATAGTCTCCCCCAGGCCCAGGTTTGAATATTTGAAAACTTCCTTTATGTCTTTCAAAATCTTGACAGGCATGAGGATTCGGAACACGCCAGCAGTATGTCAAACTGCATCAATCTCGCAGTCTCCAGGAATGATGAAGACTGTCTTTAAGATGACTTCCCAGAGAGTGATTCCGTCAAAGTCAGTGCAAACAAGAATTCTTTCCCCAAGTGTTCAAAAATCCATGGTAATTGGACCTAGAAATGACTTAGGTCAGGCAATCATTTCCCCATCTTCCACTATTCATCTAGTAACCACTGCTTTCTAGAAAATTAGTCATGTGCTATGATTTTTAACACTTGAATTATAGGCCAATTAAAATAGTTTATAGACAAGCATTTCTATCAATGTACTATACTATTTAAATTACTATAAATTTATGTACTATATATTTAAATTACACTTTAGCTGATAAGTGTACTGTCAATATAACAATCTAGAATAAATATCTCACAGACTCTCTAAAGTCTGAAACCTAGAGACATTTATTCATTTTTCAATATCTATCAGTTATTAGCTGTATTAATTTAACCAATGTATTTAACTTCATGTGTGTTTCTGAGTTTTATTCTCATTACCTAAATGGGAATAGTGATGATTCTCTGTTATGGAATTATTTGATATTTAAGTGAACTTTGAAACACATGGCCATATAAAGATTCAATGTGTTATCAATGCTTTTATCATCAATAAATATATTATTATCATAATTATTACTGTCTCTGGATTCAATCATGTTACTCTTTCTGGGAAACCATTAATGGTTTTCAGCAAATTGAGGCTTAAAAATCTGTCTTCTTTGAGCTTTTCTGAGTTAATAGAAATGGATATATGGTGAGAAGAATAAAGTTCAGATACAATACAAACAATTAATTTTCATTGTACTCACTTGTATCACACAACAGAACCAAAGATTAATGGTAGTCTAATTTAAATATCATAAGTAGATAGTCACTAATTATTGAGTGCTATTTCAAGAATACATATACATACTATATATATCCATTTCAGCTTAATAATGAGGCACTGGGGTTTCTTAAGCAGCTGTCATGTGATTTTTTTTCATTACGAACACATTCAAATAATCAATGCAAAATGAGATGACACTGACAAGTCAGAAAAAGTAAGCTCAGCCTAGTGAGCAAAGAATTTTATTAGGATTACTTGGGGGTAATGCAGCTCAAAGAAAGTATTATCACCAAAGATATCAATATAGAGTGAGTAATGATTCATAAAATCTTTACCAACTGTAGAATCCCCCAAATGCCAGTCAACTTTTAACCTCCTATAACACCTCTTCTCTAAGACCTCATAACACTAGGGCAGGATTATTTTGCCAGCAAGGCAGAAGGAGGTGATGACTAGAATCTCAGGAGAGAGCCCGATAGACTTGATTCTTCTATGAGGGAATGTTAATAACCTTACTAAGATTAACATAGATCTTGCTAGCAGTGTATAATTCTGCTTATTTCATGATTATTATGGGTCTTTGTTAGACATCACAATATTTCTGCTTCATGAAAGTAGTGGCTATGTCATGCCTGGAGGTAATGGGTCAACTTTAACATAGCTGATCAGCATATTAGTATACACATACTATACACATATGAACACACACACACACACACACACACACACACACACACACTTGTAAATGAGTTGCTAGTAGGATTCTGTGATTTATATTTCATTTTCTTTAGAGAGGAATGCTGCTAGAAGGATTTCCAGTGTCTACTAAGAATGAAATTCATATTCTTTCATTTTATATACTATATAAATGCCAATAATATACTGTAAACAGAACAAATAATCAATGTCCTCATGCCATATCATCCTCTTCTATTATTTTTGGATATTTCATTTACTTATATTTCAAATGTTATCCCCTTTGTCTTTTGCCCACTGAGAAACTTCCTATCCCACCCCCTCTTCCTGCTTCTATGCAGGTGTACACCCACCCATTCCTGCCTCCCCACCCTCACATTCCCTCACACTGGGGCATCGAGAAGGAATTCTTCTCCCATTGATGCATGACAAGGCCATCCTCTGTTACATATACGACTGGAGATATGAGTCCCTCCTTGTGTACTCCTTGGTTGGTGGTTTAGACTCTGGATACTCTGGTTGGTTGATATTGTTGTTCTTCCTATGGGGTTGCAAACCCCTTCAGCTCTTTCAGCCCTTTCTCTAACCCCTCCATTGCAGAACCTGTGATCAGTTCAGTGGCTGGCTGCAAGCATCCACCTCTGGAAGACCTGAAAGAAGAGTAAAAGTGGAGCTAAGGATGGAGTTCCAGTAAAATGAAGAAAATTATCTTACTTTTGATTTATGGCTTCTGTGAAGAACAGCAGGGGTAACATGATTCAGAAGCCAAATTAGAATGATGTAGATGCCATTTCATCCTCGTTTCACAGGTACTTGTACTCATGTCTCTTCACATGTGTGCTAAGAGAGTTGTTATGTCAAGGGACATCTCAGATTCACTTTCATAACCATTCCAATGTTTACTCTATTAATTTTTCATTCTTTTTTGTTTGTTTGTTTGTTTGGTTTTTGAGACAGGGTTTCTCTGTGTAGCCCTGGCTGTCCTGGAACTCACTCTGTAGACCAGGCTGGCCTGGAACTCAGAAATTCACCTGCCTCTGCCTCCCAAGTGCTGGGATTAAAGGTGTGCGCCACCACCGCCCGGAGAATTTTTCATTCTTAATTATCATTTTTTACATGTAAGCATTTGGAAGCCTAGTAATGAGGAATGTCCAGCAAAGAACATAATAAATGGGCAAAACAAAACAAAACAGAACACAAAACAAACAAATACGCACACACAGAGGTGGATGAGGGAGGAAGGTAGGGAGAGAGGTTGAGAAGGGGGGGTAAAAAAAAAACCTCCCACAAATGACTGGTGTTCTCCACAACTAATCAAAGAATGGAAGAGGTCTGCTATATGCATTAAGGCTGCCACTGAGTTAAACAAATCATCCATGCCCTTTATGTATCTCATTAGAAAGGAACACTTTTCTAGAACATAACAAAAAACCATAACAAACAATAGTTGGACAAAGCATATCAACAGAAGGAAAAGAACCCCAGGGAAGGCACATGAATCAGAGACCCATCCACTCATACATTCAGGAGTCCATAAAGGTACTTAATGGTCTTTCCTTCAGTATCTTGTCTAAATTTGTCTCTGTATTTCCTCCCATGTTCCTCCTTCTAAGAAGGACAGAAGTATCCATACTTTGGTCTTCCTTATTATTTAGCTTCATTTTTTCTGTGAATTATATCTTAGGTATTCTGAGCTTCTGGCCTAGTATCCACTTATCAGTGAATGTATACCATGTGTGTTCTTTTGTGTTGGGTTACCTCTCACAGGATGGTATTTTCTAGTTCCACCCATTTGCCTAAGAATTTCATGAATTAATTGCTTTTAATAGCTCCAGAGACTGCCCCAACTGGGGATCCTTCCCATATGCAGTCACCATACCCAGACACTATTGTGGATGTCAACAAGTGCTTGCTGACAGGAGCCTGATATAGCTGTCTCTTGAGAGGCTATAACACTGCCTGACAAATACAGAGATAGATGCTCTCAGCCAACCATTGGACTGAGCACAAGATCCCCAATGAAAGAGCTAGAGAAAGGACCAAAGGAGCTGAAGGAACTTGCAGCCCCATAGAAGGAACAACAATACCATTACCCCCAGAGCTCCCAGGGACTAAACTATCAACCAAAGAGTACACATGGAGGGAACCATGTCTCCAGCTGTATATGTAGCAGAGGATGGATTTGTTGGACATCAATGGGAAGAGGGGCCCTTGGTCGTGAAAAGGCTCGATGCCCCAATGTAGGGGAATGCCTGGCCTGGGAAGCGAATGTGGGTGTGTTGGTGAGCAGTGGCAGAGGAGATTGGATAGGGGGTTTTCAGAGGAGAAACCAGGAAAGGGCATAACATTATTCACATTATTGAAATGTAAATATAAAAAATATCTAATAAAAATAAACTATCATTCAAAGTGAAAAATAAGATACTTAAAAAGCTGTACTATTTACATAGAGGACCTGTACAAACCCAGGCAGGTGCTATACACATTGCTTCGGTCTCCGTGAGTTAAAGCTTTTTCTTCACCTATGGATATTAAATGATTCCCGTAGATAAGTGCATATTGGTGAAAGCCGTCTGCCAATCTTCTCTTATAAGGCACATCTTTCATGGACTGTAATAGTGGAAGTTGATAGTGAGTTTCTTGGTTCCATACCGCAGAATGGTGAGCAGGATCAAGAAATCAACTGCAGAGTCTGGGGAATTTATTTGCCAATAAATATATCTTGACTACATCCTGAAAGATCTTAGACCCTATGTAAGTAACACAATAGAAGTTATTTAGAATCATACAATGGGCTAGAAAAAAAATAGTTGATTTTCATTGCAGAGGTTCTTAGCCTACTTTATTAGAGGTATTAAATCTTGACTTCTTCCTTTCTTATTTATATGTACTTAGTTTGCATTTCTTCCCTTATTTCTCTAGCTAAGATGTCCAGCATTGTGTTGAATAAGAGTGGATATAGTTATACTCTTATCTTGTTACAAATGTTTTTGCAAATACTTTGAGTCTTTCTACATATACAATAATGATGGTTACATCATTTGATGGTTAACTAATAGGCATACAAATTTCCAAATTGAAGAATATAAGTCATATTAGCTTATAACTTTTCCTTTGAGGAATCTGTTGCTATTCGAATAGACCTGCTTCCACCCATGACTTGGTGTTGCTTGGTGTTTTTGTCTTATTGCTGTCAATATTTTGTATAACATATTTTTGGTTTAATTATAATATATTTATATATTATAATATTATTAAAATAGGTTGATCTTCTCCAGCCTTGTCTGTTTACTGCTCTAAATGTCTTCTATGTTTGTATTAGTATCTCTTTCACTGAATTAGAGTTTTCTGTGATGACTTTTCTGAAATTTTTTATACCACTTGTATAAAATTCTTCTCTCTATATATTATTCAGCATTCACTTATATATATGATGAAAGTACCCCTTATTCACTTTTAGTAACTTATGTTTATACTTGTCTGAATGCCACAATACCTACACCTTGTCTTCAAGCTTAGCTTTAATGCCTTCTCATTATCCATCTTGTTGGTGAGGATTTCCATGAAGCTCTTTATTTGACTTGTTGCATTTCTCATTTCTAGCATCTCAGTTTGGATTTCCTCAGTATTTTCATCACTGGTGGATTCCACTTGCATATCTTGAATTGACTTTCCTTATTTCATTTGCTATGTGTGTTCTCTTAGAATTAAATCCAAGTCTGTGACTTCTTTGACTTCCTTGAACATTGAGTCATTTGTTTGAGTTCTTTATCTGAGATTTCACATTCTACTAGAGACCCCTGGTGTATGATTAGCCAATTTTGGAAGAGATATACTGCCTTGGTTTTTCACATTGACCTTTTGCACTGCAGCTTATACACCAGGAATTTGGTCACTCATTTAATTATAGTTTTATTTGTTAATTTATTATTTGTTTGATACTTTTTTTCTCCTTGTTCAGAGAAAGAAAGGCCAAAAGAATTATGTTGTTGTAAAGTTGGTATATATTTTTTTGCTATCCTAGATTGATGATCATAAGACTGGTCCCAAACCCAGTAGTACCAATTTTCAGAATTATAACTTTAGTCTCTTGACATTTGTTTTATGGCTTGCAAACATCTCTCTTACCCCTAAGCAGTCTTGAGTATTTTTTGTCCCTCTCCTTTTACTCTTCTTTCTCTCATTCATTCATTCATTCATTCATTCATTCTATTAATTTTAGACTAATTCATAAATATAAGCACTGCCTAGTTATAACTTGTTATATAGACAAAGGTGGCCATTAACATGAAGCAATCATTCTGCTCCTATCTCCCAATTAGTGAGAGAACTGGAGTTTATCACAATCACTGCATGCAAAAAGTATTAAAATAGAAAATAGTTCTTCACTTTATATAAACTAACCATCTATAATTTACCCAAGTCGATAACATACAATGGAGATATTTTATTTGAACTATGTCTTTAAAATAGATCTAATATCAAAACCATAGCACACAGGTTGAGAAAATGAAAACCCTTAGTCCAATAGCCTCCTATATAGAGAGAAAAAAACTTTAGTAGATCATTAAGAATTAAAAATAACTATAAAAGCATTTTCCCATTCTTAAAAGGATTTCTATTTATTAATAATATTCTTCTACATTATGGGATAACTTGTTCTCTGTGGGAACTAGGTGTTAGTAAACCACATTCTGTGTTCAATAATTTCTTCACAAATTATTTGATAGGTTGTTAGTGAGTTCCTTTAATTGCGAAGGACCATTCTTAGTTTGAACTGAGTGAATCAACAGGATGGCAGCCCTGGTACAACTAAGTATTTACTTTCTTACATTACAAGTTAAATGATAAAATTATTGATAGTGTAGGTATAAAAAAATTCCCTAAGTCAACTTCCTTGTAATTCAAAAAGTATAAAGACACCACATGGGTATAATTTTGGATTCATTTCTTCCCATAAAAAATGAGAATGTTTTCTGCTTCCCAACCTGTGTATTTTTCATGAATATTTATTCAGATTTTAATGATTTATACCTTTTCACATGAAGATATTTTTTAAGCTACGTTAATTGTTGAGGGAGACCCTGCAGGTGTCATTGAAGCAGCGAAACAAAAAGATGTAAGTAAAGACCCTGTTTAGATTTCCTTTGTTAACCTGGAGTCTGCATATTAAAACACAGTACAGTGTGGAAAAGCTTTTCATGTAACAACCATTCCAATACCAGTTTCATAATAAATATTAAGGTGTGACTAAACCCTTAAATGTTACATGTAATCATGAGGATGTATTCTATAGCTAAAAGTTCTAGTCTCTAATGTGGTTTCTGTCTGAAAGTATGGCTGTCAACAGACTATAAAATACAGGTGACAGCTCCCCTAAGAATGGGTGATGATCTAGGGAGGAAAGAGTCTTGGATAATCATTGTGGGGAATTTGGGTGAAGTCTGCCTCTATAACTAAAGATGGATGAGGTCTACCTCCACAAAGAGCAAACAGGTTGTTAACAAAATCCATTCCCAGCTTTCTAGGAGGGAAAACAGGTATTTTGTATCCTCCATAGAGAAACTTGTGAGTTTAACATACATATATATTTGCTTTCATATCAGTTGGTTTGATTTGATTACATTTAGAGAACATTCTAAGGTCTATCTTTCCTCTACATTTTTTTTATTATAACCAGCCTTTGTATTTTAATCTATAGATAGTTTGACAGTACTTTCATTCTAATTTGTGTATGTACCTAGAACTGAAATTGGTTTATCTCCCTATATTTCAAGAAGTCTTTAAGTGTTGATTGTTGATATATATTGGTTTTCATATTTCTGTGATTGATTGATACCATTACAGACAAAATGTCTGCAATTATTCACCTTAAAAGAAGGCTTTTAAATACTACGTAGTTTGCATGACCAGGATTAATAGATTTGCCATTCATGATCTCTGGCAATTGCTTCCTAGAAACACAGAAAAATTATAGTTATAGAATGTGAGTAGGAGAACTCCTTTGTATAATATGTGGTTAGCAAAGAAGATTTGGACTTAGAAAGAAAAAGGGAAGGGAGATTGTGCTTGACTCATAGACCCACCATATTTCTCCTAGTAATATTTTTATTGACCACTATAAATATATGTGTATATACATATGTTATACAAATGAAAAGGGTTGATAAGTATAAGGAAATATATGACAACAGGAAGAATTACTTAGCCAATACCAATCTTAATAAAAGATAGTCTTTGGAAAGGGACTCAAATGCCAACATGTCATCAATAGCTTAATAATGTTCAAAAATTGGATACTACAACTTCTACCCAGGTAAACCTCAGATAGTAATATAAGAATGAAGCAGGATTTCAGTGTGTTCCTGTGTCTGCCTGGATTATATCATTCTTCATGTATGAAGATTTCATGAAATAAAAGGATTTCTGATTATTTGTTTATATTGTTTTTGAAAATCTATTTCAAATGTACTTCTTCCAAATACCCTCTATGATTCTTATTGGCAAAATATGGTATTTTTCCTCTGAATAACAACAAAATATTTAGTTTAATGGCATTTATTTTTTAATACTGCATATACTCATTATGTAAGTACAGTTTTCACTTTAAAAACTTCAGTTCTTTCACTATCTAGAGATCTAGCTCATGAAAGAGATACCTAAAGTAGCTTTTCTATTATTAAAATTCTTGGTGGGATAAATAACTTATTAAAAGGAAAGATGTAGGCTGAGCAGTGGTGGTGCATGCCTTTAACCCAACACTTGGTAGGCAGAGGCAGGCAGATTTCTGAGTTCGAGGCCAGCCTGTTCTACAGGGTGAGTTCCAGGACAGCCAGGACTATACAGAGATACCCTGTCTCACAAATACAAAAACAAAAAACAAAACAAAAACTAAAACTAAAACTAAAACAGGAAGGACATATAGTTGCTTGAAATTTGAAATTTCCATTCCATGGCCATGCAATATTGTTGCTTTGGCATTCTAGCATAAGTGACATACCACAGTGGGAGTATGAAGAAAGCCTTCTCATATCTTTCTCAGATAGAAAAAAGAAATAAACAGAAACAGAAAGAAAACAAATTGCTCTTAGAAGTCATGCCTCCAAGGGCATAAGGAGTTAGCAAGTATTCCACCAGCTCCCAGGAACACAGCACTGGAAACAAAAATCCTCAAGATAAGGCCTTTAGATGTCAACTGTCTCAGATCACAACACTGCTAAGACATAATAGATAATCAAGTTAGTTGAACCTACTCTATCAGCACAGAAGTGTTCTCCTGCAGTCTCTCCTTACTTGCTTCCAGTGCCAGATACTAGGGATTAAATTTAGGTCCTCAAGAAACAGACAAATGTATTATCTCTAACTATATCCCTATTTCCTTTATTCATTTAAGTATATGGATGCCCAACAGTGCCATTATTGAAAATTAATCTCATTAACGAAATGGGAAAAGAATACTATGTGAGAAGTAGTCGAGGAATGGCAATACAGAAAATGTTATTGTTGTCCCAGAAATCATACATCATGTTAATATCTCAGCAGTGTCTCTGTATCTGTTGGTACCTTGGTTGTTGCTGTGAGTGTGTCAGGAGCTCTATATGAGCTTATGTACTCCCCACATATTCTGCCTATGAATCTGAGTTCACAGAGACACTGCTCAATTCCATCAAAACGAATCTCATGAGACTATTTTTCTAACAAGTAAGGGTAATTCTTGAGTAAAAGAGGATGGATGTTTATCATGCCATCTAGTCTTTAGTTCCTATTCTCTAACTCCAAATCTAATTAACCTTCCACTATGCAGTGGCACTTTCTTTTTGGGGGGTGGGGTAGGAAAGGATTTTTTCCCTCCTTAGTCTTAGCTGAGCATGATTATTAATTATTTCATTTATTTGTAACCCAAATGTTACTCCTTCTTAGTTCCCTCTTGAAGAGATATTCCTCCCATCCTATTCCCCTAAACTCCCCCCCAGTAGTATCCCTCCACCCTGGGGCATTAAATTTCTATAGGATTACGCCCAATCTCTCCCACTGAGGTCAGACAAGAAAGGCCTCTGCTACATATATGCTTGGGGCCTGTGACCAACCCCTGTATGTTCTTTGGTTTATAGCTCAGCCTCTAGAAGCTCCCAGAGGCCCAGGTTAATTGACACTGTTGACTTTTCTATGAGGTTGCCATCCCCTTCAGTTTCTGGGATGTGAGAGGCCCCCAGGGCTCAATGTGGGTTACCTGTGCCAAACTTCCCAACAGTGGGGATAGGGAAATTGAAGAGACCACTCCAGTTGTCAGTAAGAAACCCCAGTGAAGGGTGAAGGGACAAGGACACAAATCCACCTACAAAACTTCAACCCCAAATTACCCCTGTCTAAAATAAATGCAAGGATAAAAATAGAACAGAGACTGAAGGAATGACTAACAAGTGACTGACCCAACCTGGGATCCATCCCATGCATGGGCATCAATCACTAGCACTATTACTGATACTATGTTGTGTTTAGAGACAGGACCCTAGCATGGCTGTCCTCTGAAAGGTTCTACAAGAAGCTGATTGAGACAGATATAGAGTCATAGCCTAGCACTGGATAGAGGTTGGTACCCTTATGGAAGAGTTAGCCTAAGGATTGCCATTGCCCATTTTGAAGCTGTAATTTTTACTTCCTTTTGAATTTTGATTACTGCTGTGGTTTTCTGTGAAAGTATTAGAAGGCTGTGTACTTGAACACAGAATCATTTTTACTACAAATTCCATTTTTGATTATGCAATTAATAACAGTAATAATATTATACAACCTAGACAATATAATTGCATGAGTAAATGTTAACTCATTCAATTCCTACAATTTAACTATTACATGTTAGATGCAAATATAATCCATGTTAAAAGACAAGAATATCAAGACCTTGATTAAAGTTTGAGATTTTTTAATTAAACTCCCCAAGATAATAAATAAGGCCCATAACAAAAATTTTGTTCAAAAGCCATTTATTTTCAGAGACTGGGAATGTTTGAGAACATAGTAGGCTTTGTTCTCTGAAATCGGTCATGCTTTATCTCCTGATACATCACCCATTCTATTCTATCTCTCTCTAGTTGGTCTGCAGATTCTGAAATATCTAATTGAAATACAATTTTGAAGCCCAGTTCTGAGTGTCTTCCATGCCTTATGTGTTCTACATAGACTTTGTCATCACCCAATATATTATTTGATTGACATGCATATTGCACATTTTCATCTTGCACTGCGCAAATCTTACCAGAGTCTTAGAGAGTAAGGAGATTATGAATAGCTATATATCACCCGCTGTGTTCCTGTTTGTTTCCTTTTCAGTATTTTGTTCACTGTACTCAAGCGATGGTACACTGACACAGAGGAAATAAATATTTGTGAACTAATAAATTATTTAGTTACTTGTGTTAATTATTAAATAAGTAAAAGAAACAGCTTTTCCTCAAATTTATGTTTGAATAAAACATTGTTTGGGATAAAAACCAAAAAAAAGCAGTAATCTTCCTTTGGCACCCTGCCTACTCCTGGAAGTTCTCTCTCACTTTGTTTTTTTAAACTTTACATTGGTTCTGTATAAAAGGAAGGTGTGAAAAAACAAAAGAACACCATGAATATGTTTTCATACATTTATAAAGCTCTTTCTTCTTCTCCTAAAGGAAAAAAAGGTAGCACATTCTCTAGCTTGGGAATAGGGTAGGAACATGTCTCAGCTGAAGCCTCTGGATCACTTGACTTATATATGGAACTACCATAGCCTGTAAAATGAGTGCATTTTCTGAAGGCTTGATAATTTAATGAGTGTTTTGCATCCTCAAAGACAGAGAACTTAGAGTATTTGATTCTTTTAGATATTCTTGCTGATGTCCAAGTGGCACAGTTGTAAGTGGCAAGGGAGTTGGCTATTTAGCTTGGAAATTGAGCCACTCCCTAAAGTCAATTTTGAACAGCAGAAATAAAAGCAATATTTTCATTTGCTTTTAATTTACTTTTTAAGGTTTATGAGAGTAACCAATCACCTTTTGATTGGATGTAAGGCCATGAGATGGAACCCTACACTTGACCCCGCTAATGTGTCCAGGAAACTGAGACTAGTTAGGTGACTAGCCATCGGGAGAAACTTACTACTATTACTCTGCTAAATAAACATAGAAACAAAATCGTTACTAATGACATATTGCTTTACACATAGATCAGTCACTCAATCTTTGCGTGAGAGGATTTATTTAAAAAAATGATAATTAACACAGAGATCCACAACTGGACAATGTACAGAGAATGAGAGACTTTGGAGCATTTAGTCCTAAATGGGAAGTCTCTACCAAAAGCTTTCCTTCAAGGTACAGGAATCTATCCAGATAAAGGGGCAGAAAAATTATAACAGCCAGAAGTGATAGATTAGAGGATCTTCCAGACACAACACTGATGCTCACGTTGGACTCACAGAGGCTGTAGCAGCATACACCAAAGCTACACACATTTAATCCAGACAAAATCATACCTTAAAATTAAAAGTTCCACTGCAAATTAAGAATCTAGTTGTAATTTTTCCTCCTGGGGGAGGGTAAAAGAATTTCCTTCAGTGTAATAACACTGAATATATAAACCAAATCCCAAGGCAGGTCCAGGCTCAGAGTCCTTACACATTGACAGAAAAGGCATACTCTGCCTTTTGTATGATTTTTCTTTTGTTTTGTTATCATTTGTATGTTTTGATTACTTCATATTTTATTTTAGAGAGAGTAGCACATAAAATTACCTGGGGAGGAGCAAGAATTTTGAGTGCAGAGAACATGTTAGAAATATTATGTATGGAAGGGTTTTTTTTTGAAAGGCAACAAATAAATAAAAATTTAAAAGTTTTACCTCCTACTGTGCCAACAAATTGATGCTTGTTATGTAATTTCTCTGGAGCAATAGTTATTCAATTACAACCTGAGACTACTATGAATCTAAGATGGACAGTTTTTGGATTGGATACATAAATATATATCTATTGCATTTATATGGCAGGAAAATTCAGAGCAGAAGTTTTCTTGGGAAATAAAAGAACTCTACTTATATTTTTCCTCAGATAATGAATGTTTCAATATACGTAGAACACATTCTGAGACATTTATTAGGTATAGACCAACATAACCCCAACCTCCTGAGATGGGTGACAGCTATGACTTATAGTTTACAATAGATAACACAACTAAAGTGTAAAAACGTTTTGTGCATTGTTTACTGAAATTGTTATTTAGCTTGAAACTATATCTTTCCTTGCTGAGCAGATATAGAAATGAAGTAATTTTCAAGATATTGCATTTAAAAATAAACTATATCTTAATATTTAAAAAAAAGCTTTTCAAGTAAATTCTTGGAGAAATTAACTATCTCAAAGGTCTAATACTTCAAAAACTTTCTGATGTTCCTGAAACCTCCTTTGCATTATGTATAAGCATTTATTTATAAACAGTAGGAAGCTGTCTTTATACATAGGGAATATTTTTAAATTTCAAATAGATTTTTAAAGACCATATTTACTTCCCAGGCAGTGGTGGCACATACCTTTAATCCCAGCACGTGGGAGGCAGAGTTTGAAGCCAACCTGGTCTACAAAGTGAGTTCCAGGACAGCCAGGAGTACACAGAGAAACCCTGTCTCAAAACAAAACAAAACAAAATAAAAAACAAATACAAAAGACTATATATTTCTAATTTAGTTGTGTGAGTGTTTTGTCTGCAAATGTGTATGTTTGCTATGTGCATTCAATGCCTGTGAAATTCAAAAGAGGGAGTGGAATCACCTGGAACTGTAGTCACAAATAGTTCAGAACCAGAACAATGGCCAGATTCTCTTCAACAAGAGGAAGTGCTCTTTGCCACTGATGTTCTCTCTAGCTCCTAAAATCTCTTACATCAAATGGCAGAGAGTACCTAAAGAAATGAAGGTTCTATGCCCTAGTGTAGGGGAATGTCAGGGCCAGTAAGCAGGAGGGGGTGGGATGGTGAGCAGGGGGAGGGAACAGGGAATTGTTTTATTTTATTTTATTTTTTTCCTATTTTATTTTATTTTATTTTTATTTTATTTTATTTTTTGGAGGGGGACCTGGGAAAGGATATATTGTAAATAAGAAAACATCTAATTAAAAAATGAGAAATGTTCAACAACCTTAGTCATCAGGAAAATGTAAATCAAAACATCTCTGAGATTCTACCTCACACCAGTCAGAATGGCTAAAATCAAAAACTCAGATGACAGCAGATACTGGCAAGGATGTGGAGAAAGGAACATTCCTCCTTTGCTGGTGGGATTGCAAGCTAGTACAACCACTCTAAAAATCAGTTGGGCAGTTTCTCAGAAAATTGGACCTAGTACTACTTGAGGGCACAGCTATACCACTCCTGGGCATATACCCAGAAAATGCTCCAACATGTAATAAGGAAACATGCTCCACTTTGTTCATAGCATTCTTATTTATAATAGTCAGAAGCTGAAAAAAAAACCCAGATGTCCTTCAACAGAGGAATGGATACAGAAAATGTGGTACATTTTCACAATGGAGTATTAATCAGCTGTTAAAAACAATGAACTCATGAAATTCTTAGGCAAATGGATGGAACTAGAAAATATTCATCCTGAGTGAGGTAACCCAATCACAAAAACAAACCAAAAAAAACAAACAAACAAACAAACAAAAAAACCACACACATGGTATGAACTCATTGATAAGTGGATGTTAGTCCAAAAGTTCCAAATACTCAGGATACAATTCACAGGCCACATGAAGCTCAAGGAGAAGAAAGACCAAAATGTTGGTGCTTTGGTTCTTCTTAGAAGGAAAACAAAATATTCATAGGAACAAATACAGAGATAAAATGTAGAGCAGAGACTGAAGGAAAGGCCATCCAGAGACTGTCCCACCTGGGAATTCACCGCCATATAGAGTTACCAAACCCAATCACTATTGTGGATGACAAGAAGGGCATGCTGACAGGATCCTGATATTGCTGTCTCCTGAGAGGCCCTGCCAGAGCCTTACAAATATAGAAGCAAATGTTCACAGCCAACCACTGGAATGAGCACAGGGTCCTCAATAGAGGAGTTAGAGAAAGAACTGAAGGCATTGCAGGTGTTTGCAACCCCATAAGAAGAACAACAATATCAATCAGTCAGTACCCCCAGAGCAGGGACTAGCCCATCAACCAAGAAGTACATATGGCTCCAGCTGCATATGTAGCAGATGATGGCCTTGTCAAGTTTCAATGGCAGTATAGATCCTTGTTCCTATGAAGGCTTGATAGATTCCCCCAGTATAGGGGAATCAAGAGCGACGAGGTGGGAATAGGTGGGTGAGTGGAGGAACACTCTCATAGAATCGGGGGAGGGATGATGAAATAGAGGGTTTCTGGGATGGGGGACTGGGAAAGGGGATAACATCTGAAATGTAAATAAAGAAAACATCCAATTTTGTAAAAAAAAAAAAAAAAGAAAGAAAGAAAAGAAAAGAAAGTAAAAAAGAAAAACTCTCTTAGATATGAAATTCCTCCAGTTCTTGAGAATCATTTTAGCTTCTCATTATTAACATAGGTATATGATTTATTTAGCAACTAAGTTCTTTATGGAAACCTTTGTATAAGTTCAAAAGAAATATCAAAGATAATATATATGATATTTAGGTATAGATATCTCTGCTCAAAACTATCTAATGTAATGAAGATTATATCACACAACTTTCAGCATATATTTATTAGTCAAATTACATTTTTATAATTTCAATGTTATGTTTTAGTTTGGGGCTCGTCATGGGTGTGTGTGTGTGTGTGAGAGAGAGAGAGAGAGAGAGAGAGAGAGAGAGAGAGAGAGAGAGACAGACAGACAGACAGAGACAGAGACAGACAGACAGACAGACAGACAGACAGAGACAGAGAAGAGAAGCACAGAGACAGAGAGACACACAGAGATCCAGCATGTGTTTGCATGGGGGGATGAAGACATGAGTGGACATGTCTCTGGTCTCTAAAATGACATTTTCATCCATCTATATTAGCTATCAGGATGACAGTCATCCACTATACCACCTTCTGTTTCCTTCCTCTCTCCCACTCCTCTTCCTTTTCATTCTTAAGAAAAAATGAGTAGATATAAAGTCCCAAGGGAAAATTCTCTAGACAACTTCAAAAAGCTTCCATATATCCTTTGTGTTTCTGAAAACTTAAATCACTTGATATATGTAAGACACTCAAGAATGCCTGTGTTTACAGAAAGCACTTAGTGAGTGTAGCATTACCACTGTACCTTTTGCCTATTCAAGGTTAGACTATCTCCTTAGATCCCAAGTTCATCTTCAAAAGTGAGTAAGCAAAAGTTTCTCTGATAAACTCATACACAGTTAGAACTAGAATTTAATAGTAGAAACTTGTCCTATATATTCTATTCCCACTTGCATTTAATGAAATTAATTCATTAATCCAAACTACCTGGGGTCCAAATTATAGTTTGAAAATGTTTGATAGAATGCCTTTTACATTTACAATTAGAGCAAACACAACCAAGTAATCATCTCAAATGGTGTTCTAAATAAACATTTCGATGTGATAGTTTAACAAAAAAATCTTCACATGTAGGATTTCAGTCACAAGTAGACTTAATGTAACATTCAGTATCCACAAACTTATCAGTTTTATCTAATAAGGTGGAACATTGTTGATTTCATGGTGAATGTACTTCCTGTGGTGACTGAACAAACAAAAGCCATAAAGCTCAAGTAAGAATTGAAGGATCACAATATGGATTCTATTGATTGGCAGCCATAATATATTTTAGCTGCTTTCCATTCAACATTAACTACATGCTATGAGATGTCATGGTGGGATGTCAATTACTTTTTGATTGCATTAATGAAGAGAAGAATCAATTTATAACATATTAAACATGTCACTGATTAAAAGGGTAAGATCCACTGCACTACAGGGAGCCTAGACATTTGAATTTAAGAGTCTAAACTAGACACCATTCATTGAATGTGACATGCCTCTACATACATCATCACTTTTGAAAATGATTCTATGACTAAATTTATTTTAGTCATGATTTTCAGTGTTGTGATTTAATTAACATGACCATGCTATAGAATTAAGAAGGGAAATATTTTTCTAGTTTACTTTCACATGTAAAATTACTACAATGTAGCAAATTCTATTTTGGCTCAGTTGTACTCTCAGTTGTGCCTTCTCAAAGGCAGTCCAGAAAGAGACTAATCTTACTAAAATTGGTTAAGAATCTTGATAAAAGGCACCTAATATCAGGCAGAAAGAAATGTGTATGGACTTCTTGTAGGCATTCATAATAAACCATTATCCAGTTTTTACACGTCAATTTTACACCAAGATGAAAAGTATAGTTTCCTGAACTACATTTCTTGAGGCCTCTTCAAGAAACCAACATGGAAACTCAGCCTATGTTTTCTCCTTTGGTAATAAGAGAACTTTTGAAAATAATAAATAATGGGACTGTGGTGATACAATTTTATGAAATTACCTTACTTACAAAGAGACTGGAACCTTTGCTGGACCTCAAGGCTGAATTAATAATACACCTTGAGGTTGTTTAAGACATAACCTGATATCCAGCCTGCTTGTTTAATCTGCTTTTAAGAGAACAATACAACAACCTACCTTTCTGCTTTTACTATTCAAATGTATTAATAGTTGTACATCTTTTTTGTTTTATTTATTTATTTAATGTGTTTATTTTTTACTTATTTACTTTAATGTATTTATTCATGCCACTGACTCAGACAGCAATATATGTCTATTATGTCAGGCATTTGCTGAAAACAGAAAATAGCTCAAAATTGACTTTGTATGGCAAACATAAATAATAAACATTGAAAACAAGATAGAGGTATTGCTTGATAAGGTATGCTTTTAATACGGAGTGTTTTGGGGTCAGTTGGAATCCATTACTATATAAAAACCTTGAAAAACTCCGTTAGCACTTTTTAAGGTAGCTTTCATTCTTTGCCTCTATACTGCTTTTGTTCTCTATGCTGCTCAGGAAATACATGACAGGAGTACTTCTCTAGGGAGGAAACACATACACACACACACACACACACACACACACACACACAGAGAGAGAGAGAGAGAGAGAGAGAGAGAGAGAGAGAGAGAGAGAGAGAGAGATGCTCAACAGGAACAGAGCAGTATATAATTTAAGCACTAAATAACAAAACACAGACAAACAAGTTACAGGGACAGAAGTGGAGAATTCAAACCTGGCTTTGCTCTTGGTTAAATTCATCCACAGGAAAAAACTAAATTTTCTTTCCTTAATGTAATACCTATGAATTTTGTTGCCTCTGAGGATATCTCTAATACATTTAACCTACACAAGGGACCAATGAGGTAAAAAAAAAAAAATCCTGAAATATCAAGAGAGCATATAACGTCAGGCAGGAAGAAATGCCTGAATAGGGAGAAGGAGGGAGAAATAAAAAAGACTTTTCTCAGGAAGCCAGATAAAGTTTTCTTTAAACTAAGTAAAACTGGCTGGAAGATGGATGCTCTAGTCATCATAAGGGTGACAAGGTTCTTCAGATAGCTGTGGCACCTCCCACCTACTGCCCACTCGAGGCCATTTTAAGTGTTGAATTGATAAAATCTGGAGGTTCTGAATCGCGCCAGTGAGATGCCCAGAAGGAAAGTGTGCCCACCCAGAGTCTGGTCTCTTCACTCCCACTCAAGTATAGATCTCACTGTCTGGAAACCAGAAACAGCTAAGCTCATGTCTTGTCTCTGGGCTCTTTGTTCCTTCTACATACGCTCCTCCATGGGAAAACAGTCAACGTAGATTTATTATTAGTCACATGGTTCAATCCAAGGAATGATGATGGTAATATCTGCACAAGAGTACAGGCTAGGTCAAGCTACCTGTTATCAACTTTGAATACTTAGCCACATCTACAATTCCTGACAACCAATTAGCATCTCCTTTTTTTTTTTTTTTTTTCCTTTTGTCATAGAGGTTGAGAGTTTCTGGACAGCTTTAAAATTCACAAGGCCTATTATGCTCACATGGCCAAGCTTTCCTCTAACAACACTTGGCAAGGTACATTTAATTCCTCAATATTATGTAAACATTGCACAAGGTGCTGATTTTTTTGAAACAGGATATGAATTTACATGTATGTCTACTATATATGTAATTTATGTGTGTATACATGTATGCATATGGAATTAATGTTTTTTTATTGCTTACTGTTCTACATGGTGTCTCATGGAACTACTACTTAGGAACTAAGCATGGAAGAAGCTAAGACAGGAGAATTTCTGAGTTATGTGCCATCCTAGCTACCTTATGAGTTCCAGATAAATGTGGGCTATCACACCAGATCCCATCTAAACAGCAAAATGTCCTCTTTCATTGTTTACAAATTCAAAGTATTGAATGAATGTGTCACCTCCAAAGCATGAAATATGTTTTTTTTGTAATTTTAACTTGTGTGTGAAGTTTTTCACATTTTATTTCACTTATTCCTTATTATTTTATGGGTCAGATATTATTATTTTCACAAACACAAGTAACAGGAATTATTACTATAAAATGGCACTGGCTATAATATGCAAAACTGTATTTTACCAGTGTCAGTGAATGGAAAGCTGCTTCTATTTACTACATTAGCGTTACCAACAGGCAGCACTGACAAGTGGCTGGTAGATTCTTATATGGAAGATGTTAGCTTAGTCACTAAGTGATAGCAATGTGCATGATTTCAGATGCAGATATTGAGATTCCAGGGATATAGCACACTAATCCAGTGCACTAGGCAAGAAATCTACAGGCTGTTAAAGAGTTATTCTGTGTCAGTCATTGTCATGTGTTCCCTGTTAAGCCCCATTTACAATTTAAATGTGAATAAGAGCAAAAAAAGTCTTTTTTTTTTTAACTTTTAAGCTATAGAATAACAAATAAAAATGAATCATAGAATAGGTCTTAAGATCTATTTTATAAAACCCACAGGGATCTGATTTTAATTAATTAATTTAACTAATTAATTAAAAGATTAAATAAAGTAGAAAATGGCTTGACTTTAAGGAGATCATCTAGAGCAGGCTACAAAATTTATGATGTCCAGGGATCCAGCCTCTTCCTTTCTTTGAATTTGCTTTGCCTTTCACATCCTCAGTCCAGAGAACCAGTGCTATTTGATGTTCACATTAGGAGACATGATCATACATGGTATCTGCCTAAAGACACCTTTTTGCCTTTTCTCTTTTGATCTTTATTCTAAAGATTAATAAGATACAGCCTATTTTTATTTGAGGCTCACTGATACATAACCAAGTATCTCTGAGTTTGTTACTTAAATTAGAGGTTACTCTACTTTAATGTCAATAATTTGGATCAGTTGTAGTCTGTTCTTGAGTGAGCCATGTAACTTTTTATCTAGTGATTCACTTAAGATGGAATGAGCAATATAGTCTCACATGCTAGTCTTCAGGTTAATGCAGGTTGTAAACTGAACCACTGAGTTATGCCTGGATTTCCTTACAATGCCACAGGTTTACAAGAAAAGAAGACAAAACTGAATCTAAAATCTCAGTCTAGAAGCCTTTAGGAATGGCACAATCCTGTAATCCCAGCACATAGCTGAAGCAGAATGAGGGAAGATTGGAGGAGAGCCTGGGCCACATAGGAATACTTTGTGTAGAGAATTCATTAAAGACGACTCTCTGCTTCGTTATATGGGTCAAAGTAAAATATATAAGACCAGTGTAGATGCTAGGGGAGACTTTTTGTTTGGTTTTGTCATTTTATTTTATGAAATAGGGTTTCATCTACCTTTCAATTTTCCTCAAACTCACTATGTAGCATGCTAGTATTTACCACTGATAATCTTGTTTCAAGCACTTAAGCTAAGAAATTCTTGCAAAAGAGGAACCTTAGCAGCCAGACAGTACAAGTAGTCTGTGGCCATTCTGAATGCACCTAATCAATGTTTTATAAGAGTGTTGAAGATTGGTTGTATTGCATCCAAACTTATGTATCAAAACCTAATCCCCAGTGTTAAGGTATTTATTGATGTGGTTTTAGAGAGATCAGAGTCAAAGTTGATCTCTGGTGAGTAGCTAAGTGTCCTTAGAAGAGGAGAGCTCAAAGACAGGTCAATATATTCCTATTATGCAAAGACACAGCCAGCCAGGTGAAATGGTTTAGGTAAAACCTTGGGGATAAAAGGCTCAAATATGCAGGCATCCTATTTTCAAACTTTGAAATTTCACAATAGCTAAAAATAAATGGTTTTGGTTTACTACATCCAGTTCAAGAGTTCAGGGTAATTTTTGAACTTTTGGCTAACAGATCTGGTATTGCTTTTCAATCTCTATTGCTACATTTCTTTCCACTTTTTCAACTCAATTATAAAAGGTAGAAGAATGACGGAGGGCTTGAAGTATCATGTCTTTTTCTTAGATGGTTCTTCAGTGGGTCTAATAGACACTGGCTAGAGTCTTCTCATTCAGATAGATGATACTGGAATAGTCACAGTTGGCAAACCCCTATGTCTTTCTCTCCCCCGAGATAAAAATCAAGAAGGTGTACTTATCTCAAGGTAAAGCTCTCTGTTTTCCAAAGAGTATAACCAATAATAATAACGGCAGTGAGATGTGACATGAGTAAGAATGACTTTCCATTGCTCTTGGCTCTTTCCTCCAGAGTTCAAGAGAGTCTTCTTTGTTCAACTTAGAATATGCTTTTTTTTGTCTATTTTGGCTACTCAGGCTGCTCTGAGGACTTACTGCTTCTTCCTCCAGTGTTCTGAGATTACAAGCAAACAGGTAGATCTGCCTGACTTCTATGTGAACTGTGGGGATCCAAACTCCAGTCCTCAGGTTTTCAAGCAAACATTACCTGATAACCAATTTCCCAAGCCACTTCAAAATGTGTTTTTGTTGAGATAATGAGATGTCTTAGTGAGTAAAGTAGAAAAGTTTGAAGGGCGGAGTCTGGATCCGTAGTACTGATATTGTGATTTAAACAGAAATGGCCCATAGAGTTGTGTGTTTGAATGCTTAACCCATAGAGAGTGCCACTATTAGGAGAGAATGCATTGTTGGAGTAGTATGACCTTGTAGAAGAGGCTGTATCACTGTAGAATGAGCTTTAAGGTCTCATATGTTCAAGCTACTCTCAGTATGACTTACAGCCTTCTTCTGCTACCTGTAATTCAGGATGTAGACACCTTCTACAGCACCATGTCTATCTGCATGTTGCTATGCTTCATAATGATAATGGACCGAACCTCTATTTGTGAGGCTCTTCCAGTTTCAGAGGAAACTGTCAGCCAGCCCCAATTAAATGTTTTCCTTTATAACAGCTTCTAGGATCGTGGTGTCTGTTTCTTCACACCAATGGAAACCCAGGCCACCTAATGTGACATAAAACTTCTATATCTTAGTGCAGTGGGAAACAGACATGTGAATACCCTGAGCTCTATAACTAGAAATCCTTGCTGAAAATGAATGCTCCAAGTTCAGAATATTCAGAGTCTCTGTCTTAAAAAGTGAGGTAGAAACCATTTAAGGATGAAACTCCAGTGTTCTCCTCTGACACTCACAGGCATCAGCACAAGCATATGCTTCTGCACACATCAGATCACACACACACACACATGCACACACTTCTTGAATTAAAAGATCTAAATTTGTAACAATAGATACAGAGACTAATCTTCCAAGATTCCACATAAAGCATCTTACAGTCAGTGACCTGAACTGTGTGCTCTTGAGTATCTGTGGTAAGTTTTGTATAATAACTCAAAAGACACTGTCTTTACTTTTCTGAAAAGCTTTTCATGGCCTTAATTTTAAAATGATTCTTCTCATTATATCATGTCACTATAACACAGGCTTTGATTTAATCAAATGTTTTGTTAAAGCAGTCATGTCAAAGGAGTCTAGCTTTCCTTTGTATAACATTCTCACCAGTTTCTCATATAGCTATAAAAGTATTCATAGATATTCAAATAAAAAATTGACTGTGTGTGTACATACATGTGGATTCTCTTTTATGAACTCTTTCACAAGCAAATGTTCTGTGATACTCTTTCTCTGCAATAGTATGCTGTTACTGTTTGGCAAAGCATTCCTTAAGCCACAGGCCTTGGAGAAGAAAATTACATCAGATTTATCCTATTAGTTTCACTAAGGTCAATCACCATTTTCATTAGTATCTTGCAAAGTGATTCTCATGTTTTCCAACTATAGACAGTACAAGTAACAGAAGAAACATATAGGGTCATTATTAAGAAGTTCCTGAATACTATCTCTTAATCAATGGTTTTTAAAAGTGTATAAATTTGAGAAATGAAAATTAATAAACATAGCCAAACTGAATTCATCTGAATTAACAAAAAATGCCAGTGGTGTCATATACTTACCTGAGAAAACCGGCTGAAGGGATATCTCAGCAGTTAAAGCACTTGCTGCTCTTGCAGATGACCTGGATTCCTTACCCAGAACCCACTGGGCAGCTCAAAACAGTCTCCTCTTCTTCAACTCCAAATCCAAAAGTTGTGTTGGCCTGTTCTACCACTATGGACATTGTATGCATGTGGCATACACATACACAAATTCAGACACAACTCTCAAACGCATAAAATAAAAAAAAAAATTAAATCTAATGGTAAGACCATATTTATTACACTAAATTACCTCAGGCTATTGCTGTAAATTTGGAAGCCATCTAGTCACTTTTTAAAATATGAGCCTCAAGTTCAAGAAGAATGGAAATGGTAGTGTTCTTAGGATTTTAGCTTTGGACTATGAACATTCTTATGGTTTCTTTTCACCTGTCTTAAGCTGGCAATAGAAAATAATTCACAATAGAAAATAGTTTCACAGCTCCTTTATTCTCTCATCCCTCCAGGTACACAGTAGAGCTTTCTCCATATATTCTGATATTAATTCATCAGATACTTAGGAATTTTCACCTGAATGAAACAACAGTGTTCTAACTTTCAGGTCCTTCTAAACTGCCACATGATGCTTTAGACATCCTTTGAAATTTAAATATAACACATTGATCATTTGTTTCAACTTCTTTATTATATTCTCATCTCTTCAATAAAAAGTCTTTTTTTCCTATATTTTTATTGATGGTTTCTTTATTTACAATATCTCCTTTTCCAGGTTCCCCTCCAAAAGAAAAAAGAAAAAAAAAGAAATTAAATTAAAAAAAAAAACCTAAAACAAACACCTGTTCCCTTCCCCCTTCCCCTGCTCACCATCCCACCCCCTCTTGCTTACTTGCCCTGGCATTCTCCTACACTGGGGCATAGAACCTTCATAGGGCAAAGGGCCTCTCCTCCCATTGATGACCGACTTGGCCATCCTCTGCTATACACACTCTGCTGGAGCCATGAGTCCCTCCGTGTATACTCTTTGACTGGAGTTTAAGTCCCTGGGAGCTCTGAGGGTACTAGGTAGTTCATATTGTTGTTTGTCCTAAGGGGCTGCAAATCCTTCAGCTCCTTGGGTCCTTTCTCTAGCTCCTTCATTGGGGACCCTGTACTTAGTCCAAAGGATGGCTGTGAGCCTCAACTTCTGTATTAGTCAGGTACTGTCAGAGCCTCTCAGGAAACAGCTATATCAGGCTCCTGTCATCCAGGACTTGCTGGCATCCACAATAGGGTCTTAATTTGGGAAGGATTCCCAGGTGGAACAGTCTCTGAATTGTCCTTCCTTCAGTCTCTCCTTCATAGTTACACTCTACAACTCCTTCCATGGTGTTTTGTTCCCCCTTTTAAGAAGGGACAAAGTATCTACACTTTGGTCTTCCTTCTTCTTGAGTTTCTTATAATTTGTGATTTGTACTTTATATATTCCAATCTTCTAGGCTAATATCCACTTATCAGAGAATGCATACCATGTGTGTTCTTTTGTGATTGGGTTACCTCACTCAGGATGATATTCTCCAGGTCCATCCATTTCCCTAAGAATTTCATAAATTCATTGTTTTTAATAGCTGAGTAGTACTCCATTGTGTAGATGTACCACAATTTCTGAATCCATTCCTCTGTTGAGGGACATCTAGGATGTTTCCAGTTTCTGGCTATTATAAATAAGGCTGCTATGAACATAGTAGAGCATGTGTCCTTATTACATGTTGGAGCATCTTTTGGGTATATGCCCAGGAGTGGTATAGCTGGGTCCTCTGGCAGTACTATGACCAATCTCCAGAGGAACCGCCAAACTGATTTCCAGAGTGGTTGTACCAGCTTGCAGTCCCACCAGCAATGAAGGAGTGTTCCTCTTTCTCCACAACCTCACCAGCATCTGCTGTCACCTGAGTTTTTTATCCTAGACATTCTGACTGGTGTGAGGTAGAATCTCAGAGTTGTTTTGATTTGCATTTCCCTGATGACTAAGGATGTTGAACATTTCTTTAGGTGCTTCTCAGCCATTCAGTATTCGTCAGTTGAGAATTCTTTGTTTATCTCGGTACCCCATTTTTTAATAGGGTTATTTGGTTCTCTGGAGTCTAACTTCTTGAGTTCTTTGTATATATTGGATATTAGCCCTCTATCAGATATAGGGTTGGTAAAGATCCTTTCCCAATTTGTTGGTTGCTGCTTTGACCTATTGACAGTGTCTTTTGCCTTACAGAAGCTTCAGACATGAAGAACATCAAATATGCATTCCTTACTTGTCCTCTATTTATTCAGATATAATACCATCACATGGTATCAGTGGTCAGTCTCCATGTTCTTTAGCCATACGTCTGGTAATGAAATCTTAGCTAACATTTTAGTGAGCAACATAATTTTCTTTAGCCAATGTGGGAAAAAAGTGTCTTTACTACAAGTCTGAATATAGTGTTTACAAATTTTTCTTGTCTTTAAGCATAAAGATTACACACAAATTCAGCAATTTGAACTTTAAACCTGTAGATGGAGTCATTTGACCCAAGAATAGTATGCTACATCACTCAGTCTTAAAGAAAAAAAAATAAAGCTTGTGAGTCTGAGGTAGAGGTCAGTAGAAATCACCAAAAACAGCCAATCCTGTGTCATTTATAAATTCATAAGCATTTGTAACTGTTTTTGTCCACAAATTTGACTCAGACAAGAAGACTTACCATGTTTGAGATACCAGGCCACAGACTGGTACCAAAACAACCATAAAGCCAGTGTAGTAAATGTACTTGGATAATACCCACTGAACAAACCCTGGAAACACATTAAGAAAAGCTGTTTGCATGGTGCAAAAACTACCATAGTTTTAATGTTTGACAAGTTCAAAGATGTAACAGCACACAATAAATAACATTTTGAAATTGAACAACAGCATTTCCAAACAAAAAAAGATTTTTTTTTTAATGTCATCTCCATCTTGAGTGTGATTTTACTTTCTGAGTTGTATCATTAACTGCATTCCAAACTCCACAATTTCAAATGAGAAAAGCATTTTCAAAGTACAATATTTTAAGGTAATGTCAAATCAACAATTACCCTCTAATTAATCTGAAGTAATTCCTACAGTCATCATTGAGTTATTCCAGAGGGAAAAATATGTTTAAAAAGTAAATTATTATTTTGGCTGATATCAAACATGGAATGACATCTTATCCAGTTCACATATAAATGATACATTTTGACACATCAATAATACTGAAAGTTCAGTTAACCTGTCCACCAGGAGTCTAAAAACATCTTACATTTATACATACAGGAAGGTCAATATTTTAGGTGACAATACATATCTGTGTGTGTGTGTGTGTGTGTGTGTGAATAGCTTCTAATAAGTGAAAATCAATTAAGATAACAGCAGAAAAGTAAATCCTATGCACAGAAGCATGAGCTCTGAGAACCTCAGAAAATGTCGCCTATTCCAAGAAAACAAGAAGCAACAATGATTTTGCTCATCCACAAAATATTTTTTAAAAAAGTGCTGAAACTGCATTATGAATATATAAAATGGTACTGCAGTTTCTTCTATCTAATGAAAAAATTATCAAAGCCTTCCTTAAATATGTGCCAATTAAAGGAGTGTCATAGACACCTTTAAGGAAGGTAATTGAAATATCTGGTGTGAAGGCAGCAAATTCAGCCAATATCTAGGAGGAATGTCAAGTCACACAACATTTCAAATATAAACAATGCAATAGATACATATTTTAAAATCAAAAGCCAAAATTTACATAAATTTTAATAACAACCATCTCCATTTTATATGTATCATGCATTTGCACACACATATATGTGTATATATTAGTATTATAGCCTTTAGCTAAACCTATAATTAATAGTATTATCTCTCCTCTGAAATCTTACTGTTTTATATTTCTTATACGTGACACTGTAGAGTATAATTATATTTAGATATATCTTACCTCTCATACAATAGTCTTTGTCCTTTGAAAGACAAGCATAGCCCTAAACCATTGCATCCTTTGTTGTTCTTGTGACATCTCATACCCCAGACACTCAATAATTGTGTGTGTTGTGTACTTGTTAGTACCCAAAGAACAAGCCTTGGTCTTATAAATACTATATATAAAATGATGTTCATTTTTCAATTTTTGGATTAGAAAAACATGAGGTTTTCAAAGCTTAGAATACTTTCTATTTCATTTTATGTGTATGAGCAATTTCTCTATATGTGTCTGTAACCACCTATTTTTCTGGTGCATCTATAGATGCTAAAGATGATGTTAAGTCTCCTGTAAATATAGTTGCAGGTAGTTTGAGTTACCATGTTTGTGTGGGGAATCAAATGTAGGTCCCAGCATTCTTAGCCACTGAACCATATCTCCAGCCACAGAAGCATTTATTTCTTTATCTTAATGTAATTTAATAAACAATTAATTGCAAAGAGTTGTAAATCTCAAATGAGATATTATACATGAAGCATATGAAAACAAATAATTTTAACTATTATTTACATTTGCATGCACATTAGGTTTACTACTTGCAACATTTCTCTAAAGTTAAAACAGCATTGTAGAGTCTAACTACAGTAAGTGAGATGTACTGGCTGGTTTTGTGTGTCAACTTGACACAGGCTGGAGTTATCACAGAGAATGGAGTTTCAGTTGGGGAAGTGCTTCCATGAGATCCAACTTTTAGGCATTTTCTCAATTAGTGATCAAGGGGGTAGGGCCCCTTGTGTGTGGTGCCATCCCTGGGCTGGAA
>NW_022196897.1:86172523-86224275 GCF_008632895.1 Mastomys coucha
TTTCCTCCCCAACTTGCTTTTTGGTCATGATGTTTGTGCAGGAATAGAAACCCTGACTAAGACAGAGACTATAAATTATCATTGCCACTTATATGGTTTATTTTTCAAAAAATGGTGGTTCTAGAAATATGCAAGGAGATCTGAATTTATATTCAATCTTAAAGAGCACTGGCAGGGTAAAACATGTAATGCTTATGGATTGGCAAGACACTCTGACTATCAGAACATTTCCTGATAAAAACTAGTTATATAATCTAATAGCTGGATTAGATGAGTGTTAAATAGATACCCATCATGATAGATTATCCATAACTGGGAAACTGGTGACTTCCACACTTGCATTATCAGCTTTTCCAACCTAATATTCATTCCCATAAAACCAAAGTAATTAACAGATATACTGTGAGTAGCCTTCCAACTTTCTTGAAATGATCAGTGTGATTTGCTTGCAGGTGTAACATGCTGCCAATAATTAGACTGGTTTGAATTTTGCAGTGCAGCATCTGCTGACACTTCCTCTCCTTCTAATTACAATTATTAAGGCTCTTTTGACTTTGTCAATTTCTAATTCCAAGGCATTGGTTGTTCAAAGCTGCTTACATAATTACGATTGTTGCTCTTAGGCATAGATGAATTCTCCCCAGAATAAATGAGGTGATAATTAACCAATGCTACTGCCTTTTTATAAAACTGAGAGGGTGGGTAGATTTAAGGCATAAAGCTAGTATGGATATATATGAGAAGCATACATATTCAGTGCTCAATTACTTTACTTGCTTATGAACCTTAAATCAAACAGCTGAATTCTTGCAATATGTTCTGATAGAGTTATAGCAATCATAAGGACATTAATTGTTACCAATGAAATGTTATAGCAGAATCAATATAATTGAACTTTTAACAAAATCTCTATGCTCTAGTGTAGGTTTTGCCACAGTGATCTTCTGCATGTCAGCTTTATTAATTTGCAACTATTTAAGCAGGTTGCCTGGTCAAAAAAGCTAAGATCAGGAATCTAAGATTTAAACTCAAATAAATCAATCTGAAGTCACTTTGTAGCTGTGTGATATTGACATTAACAACTCCAAATTCAGCCCATTTCTCAGATATATGCAGGCAATACGAATTTTCTTTAAAAGTTATTATTGTGAGTCCTATCTATATATTCTGTGTACTTAGCAGAGAATGCTCCAGAGATAGTGCATGGGAAGAAGTCAATATGTAACTGCAACATAGAATGCTTAATTAAAAAAAAAAAAAAACACTTAAGCAAAGACTTACATGACGAAGCAGAAGTTGTTATCACTGGTTTTATTCATGGAATCTTCTAAATTACATAAAATAGTTGTATAAATTATACTTTATTGTATACAAACATTCAAGTTTCTTTTATTTCATAGGCAGCTTTACACATGTATCTGTTCCACACATGACATTTACTGACTCACCAATAAAAGCTACAAAATATTAATAATTAATAATAATGTGTTGATTAATTAGTTAATTAACACATAATTAATGTGTTGAATGTGTCATATATATGAGGTTATTTACTAGAAAGCTCTCTGTCATTAATGATTAAAGTACTAAAATTTAAACTAAAAGTGAGTCACCTAAGAAGACATGGTCTTTCACAGATTCCCAGGAAATTATAAAAACTAAAAATTGTTTCCAGTAATATAGAGTAAAGCACACTGAAACATATCAAGATTTTTTCTAAAAGCGATTTTGACATATGTTTACTATGTGTATATGTACATGTGTGCATGTGTGTATGTGTACATGTGTGTGTGCACATACATAACACAACACATTTGTGGGAGACAGAGCACAGTTTTCAGGATTTACACTAAGTGTACTATGTGGAAATCAGAGATTGAACTCTGTTTTTCAGGATTGGTACCAAACACTTCTACCCACTGAGCCACCCCACAGGCCCCAAATCAAATTTTATAGTGGCTTTATATGCAACATGCAAGCTTGATGTCCCAGTGTAGGGAAATATCAGGGCAGGGAGGCAGGAGTGGGTGGGTGGGTGGAGAAATACCCTCATAGAAGTAGGGGGAGGGGGATCGAATAGGGGGTTTCCAGGGAAGAAATCAGGAAAAGGGATAACATTTGTAATGTAAATGAAGAAAATATCCAACTAACAATAGATATAATATTTTAGAAACCTAAAACAATATTGAAACCAAGGAAAATTACTGGTGGAAGTCTAAGTACTTAAAGTTGATCATCTCCTTAGTGGAGGGAACACAGTGACTGTTGTTTTTGTTTATTTATTTGTCTTATGTTCCAACATGTCTTATTGACTCCACTTGTTTCTTTGTTTTTTAAAAGAAATTTCTATAACCTTGTTACATGTTGGCATAGTTAGACTATTGGAACTTCTGTGACACTACAAAATCATATGAGTACCAGTAAACAGTAAGCTCAATTTGTTGTAAAAGAAAATATTCAGCAAGTGATAACTTGGTGTCCTAGCACCAAAAAAATCTTTAAAAAGATAGAAAACAATCAGAAAGTGGACAAGTTGCACATGCGTCAATAAGTGAATAAGAAAGAAGATCTGAGAAGAATATCAGGTCTATAAAACTCAGTGTATGTTGCTGATTAAGGATCAAGCACATGTGTCACCAAGTGAAAAACATTTTTTTCCCTTCAAGAATGGAGCAGACACCCAAATTACAAAATCAGAGCCAAGGTCACAGCAAACTGACAGCCATGCTGCCTGGAGTCTGAGTCCTCTGGGTATTTGTTTTGAGACAGAAAGGGTCTAAAGTATAACCTTGAAAAAATGCTTTACCTTTCTAGACTATAAAGTACTGCACATACAGATTCTGTAGGGGTCTGTTAAAGAGTGAATTTAAAGCATATTTAAATGCCTTTCATAGCGCCTAACATACACAAATTAAATCTAAAGTGTGTTGAAAGGTACTATAGAATTTTACCTCCTCATCTACAAATGTACTCAGGATTATATTAAAACTAGAATTTAACATGAAATGTAGAGATAGTGTTAGTCGGTTCTTCGACTCTGGGCAAAATGACAGAGTACAGACACTTAGATCTACTAAGGCTATTCCCTACCACCCCAAAAAAGATCAGTTCCGCTAAGCCAAAAAAAATAATGTTTTATATATACATATACATATATATAGTATATAAATGTAATGTGTGTGTGTGTGTATGTGTGTATGCGTGTAAGTATATTGGATGAAAAGACAATAAAAGATGTTCTTATTCCCCATAAGCAACATGCAATATAAAAATTAAGCAAGTTCATATCTCTAATGCCAGTACTCAGGAGGTTGAATCAATAGGATCAGGATTTCATGAACAAAACAATGAGATTCTTCCTTGAAACTAACTAGCTAGCTTAATAATGGTAAAAAAGCAAGAATGGGAGGAAAGAGAAAAAAGAAGAGAGGGAGGGACATGCTATCATAACTTCATGAAGGAGAAACTCATACAGTCTAGCTTCTCGATTCCACTTTCCTCTCAACCTGATGCAAAACTCGCCATCATGTTTGAAAGGGTTGTAACAGGAGAGAGAAGCAAATGTCTTTCAGTCTGCTCAGTCACACCTTCTTAAAGCTGTTTCCAGGAGATTGGGACATTTTGGAAGAGGTGAATGAGGAAGCCTGTGTGCTAAGCTGTGGAGAAGAAGAAGAGATAGAAAGCCTGGTGCACTGCCTGTCCTTCCATGTGCCTGTAGAGGTTTGCTTTATTGTTGAGAAGAAATGCATTCCAAGTGCTCCCTCACTCCTGTAGAGTGAATATAAAAGACTTCCCCAGTGTCTAGCAATAGAAGGCAGCATTATCTCTGTATGTTTGGAGAACTATATAGAAAGATTTTAAATATACAGATTCAGACATATATCTTAAATACCTCTGTGTGGGTGTGTGGGCGTGTATGTTTGTGTCTCTCTCTGTCTCTGTCTCTCTGTTCTCTCCCTCCCCCTACACACACACACACACACACACTGCCCACATTCACGTGTGAATACAATAAATATGTATGTGTATGTTTACATTTACACTAGCAGGCAATCCTTTTCTATTTCCTAAAATATAGCATGTTGAAGAAAGCAGAAGCAAGCAAAAAAATTAATAAAACCCTTAGTCATGCTTTGATATTGTAACCATACACACAACTCATATATTGCTGTTCCAATAGTGACTGAAAAGATCTATACCCAATATTACAGGTTTTACTTTTAGGCAGAAATAGCCAATCTTCATTTTAAGCCATACATTTTATTTATAATGAATTATTTGTGAGTGTCTTCTTGTTCTTGTTTGATTCAGAATCAGTTTGTAATTCTAGCTGAGCTGGAATTCTAGGTAATCAGGCTGGCCTTGAATTCAGACTTTTGCTTTCGTCTTTCTTCCCACTGTTGGGATTACAGGTGTGTGACACCACACCTAGATACTACATCTTATACTAGACCATACCTTAAATTATTAAATTTAAATTATTAAATTATTAAATGATTCACCACAGTAAGGCAATTTGTGAGAATTCAAGAGATGTCTAATTATGGCATAATAGCTCTGTTGTGAAAAATCCATATTTTTTTTTTTTACTTTTAGGACTTTCCTAATTTTATTACCAGCATAAGAACAACTAAATCAGGTTCGTTTTCCCCAGGGATAGAGATCGTGTGTTTGGCTACTCTTGATGCTGACTCCAGTGTGCTGTGCCCAGTTCTCCTCTCACTCTCAGCCTCACTCTCAGCCAGCTGAGTTCCTTTGTACCTCATCATCAGCTAAGCTGTGACAATCTTCATGACTACAGCCAGAAAAAGAAAAAAGCCTTTCCATAGTCTATCCTTCAATGAGTTCCTCAACTAAGTTTTGCATTCATCCAGAATTAAGACTTAAAAAAGAGAAACACAAATCCCTTCCTGCTCTCCCATCTACTAAGTCAGTCTTAAGTTTCTAATGGTCACTTCTTTATGACATATGCCTAACAACTAGCACTAAGACATTGAAACAGAATGAGATCCCAATCCCAGCTTCCAAGAGCTTGAACCACTTCTTATTTTCAGAGGTTTCTTTCTATAAGTCTGAGAGGTGGAGAGAGACAGACAGACAGAGAGACAAGGGACAGAGATATAGAGACAGAGCTGAGAGGAGCAAAACCCCAGAACCTGTAGGTTCTTCTCAGCCTATATCCTATGTTATGATAGTAGGTGTTTAATAGCTATTACAATTATCCTGCCAAAAATTTGTAAAGTATTTACATTTCAAGCAATTACTGACTACAATCCAGCCACATCGTGTTATGAGGCCAGAGAATGCCTGAGCTCAGAGTGCTGGCAAGGCTTCAGGCCTACTGCTTTTATCCAGTTAATTAACGTCCAAGATTTTTAGCAAAACAGTCTATGATAGGCACCTCTACTATAAAACTAATCAGGTACAACTTTCAAATGACCACAGAATCCAAGTTAGTTATCTCTGGGAAGTTATTTGAGCGAAGAGTAATTCAGTTTACATGTTCTTTGTGCCAGACAGCAATGTTTAATTCAATTTCCCTTGTTTCGAGAATAAAGAACCAGGATTTTCAGATATTTAATGCAAAGTAAATTTGAGAAACAGAATAACATTTCTACCCTCCCATCTGTAGGATATAACTATGAAAAACATCTATTGTGAATAAGTCAGACTCATCACAGGGACATTTTTCTAAATAACTGATGTAGGTCAGTGTTTTGTACTCCAATCACTAGCACCTAATTTGTTGCATTTAACATAAAAATAAAGGGACCCTGCCCTGAGATAACACAGCCCTTGCTGTTGTAGATTTCTTCACTGTAGAAAGTTTTCGTTGTATCTAAGCCTAACAAGTGTCATAAGAAGATTTGAATTTAGTTTGTCAGTTAATAGATTTTCAGGCCTTAACAAAGCTTAATACATATATTCTAAGGAAGCACTAACTTAGAGAGTGGATCAAAACATTCATTAAAGAGAATGCAGAGGTATACATAAACGATGGTTTTGAACATCTAGTTCATGTGCAACATAGGTATCTCCCTCTCCAGGGTATCTTTCCCTTCTGGCTCTGAAGACATTGCACTTGTGCAATCTGCAGGCATCACATGTGCATACTTACAAAGAGAATCATACACAGACACATAAAAAAAATCAACCTAAAAAGTAAATATATATATACATATATATATATATATCTGCATAAGTCCTTATGTTTTAAGTCCCACACAATAAATTTTTCAATAAAAACCTAACAGGAATGTGGAACATTTAAATTAGAAAGAATTTATGCAACACAAAATGATAATAGAATCACATTATATAAAAATTGCTAATAAAAGAGTTATTGGTTGTAATGTTAAGTCATAAGCGTAATTCAAAATAATTTCCAGGGCTAAATTCTTAAACCTAAAGTCCTGTTATTCCTAACACTGCCAATATTTCTGTTTTGTTTTATTCACTTTAGTATGTAGCAGTATTCAATAAATTTTAAATAATTTCTTATACATTTTGTTTATGGCCCCAAATGCTTAAACACTTAAATTCATAGTTTATTTTAACTCATGGAATGGTTTACAGTACTTTCCATAAACATTCATGATTATTTATCTATTTATTTATTTGTTTATCTATTTATGTATGTATTTGTTTATAGCACAGTAATCCTTTCCAAAGGAGTCCTTTAGTTGTAAAGCTCTAATCCCAGAGACCTATAACAACAAACTCTTAATGTACACTCACAGGATAGCAGATGCTTCAGTACACTCAAAATATAACAGCATGAGACATGGCCAAGGACTGCTAAGGCACCATTTCTTGACCAAGTTCATTGCCCAGTAGAAGTCAAGAAGAACAAACTCACCAAAAAAGAGTTTGAGTTACTATCTCAATGAGTTGTAACATACTAAAATATAATGTAACCTAGCAGAGTTACTTAGTATAAGTTTACACCCTAAATATTATACACCCATAATATTATGGGTGTCTAAAATGCAGGTACCTAATGATATCTTTATATTCTTGACTGTTTGGAGGTCATACAGATACACTATTAGAAAATAATCAAGAATTTAAAATGAAAAACATCAAAAATTAGCCCATAATGAATTATTTCTCTATAGTCACCCTATTGAGTACACCTGTGCTGTCTCCCTTTGCTGCTCGTGAAATTCTACACTACAGAATAGAGATTCTACTTTGCAAAGTTTTGCTTAGCAAGTCCTTCTTTGCTGAATTTGGCATTGTATCCTATATAGTATTAGCCAACTATAACAGAATTAGGGTTGATTGTAATATACTTATTATAGTTATAGTTTATTAGAACATCCACAGGATCCAATGTGTTTATCAGCAGCATGGTTTCTGTGAAGACATGTTTTGACCCCTAAACACTGACATTTCGTCTAGTTAATAGTAGCATGGATGTTCTAAGACAACCTATCTTTGACATTTTTCCTCACCTTAATATTATTCAAAAGTCAAAGTACTATGAATCATAAGGAGCTCAAATATTATTGAAATAAGTAGTAAGTGATTAAATAGGCCTAACATTAATAGGGACCTCTAATAAAACACAGTTAAGAAAACTATTTCCCCATGGTAAAGAGAAGCCTGCCTGTTCCTTCTGCCCTCTCTATAGTTTCTTTTTTCCTCTTTCACTCTACATTCAGCATGTTTCTCTCTTAGTTTTTAAGTTACCTTATAATTTCTATGTCATTCTACTCTGCATTCTCCTTCTAATCTTGCTCTCTCCTCTGGCTCTGATGTCACGATAATGCCCTTACTGTCAATGCCTTTTCTCACAATGCTATATCTTTACTACTAAATTCTTCTTGAGTTCAGTTCTGTCTAAAGAGTTCTCTTATGCCATGACTAAAATATTATCTTCTGTTCTGTCTAAAACCTTCTGTTCAGACCAATCTAAAAAGTGTTCTGTCTAAAAAGTTCTCAGCTCAGTTCTGTTTCTTCTCTTTGTCCTCAGGACTTATACATCTTTCAGAATACTTGACCACATGGTAAAAAGTTCACCACAAGTTCACACATAATTTCAAATCAAAAATCGAAATAAAAGTTTACAAGCATATCCACTGTCATCATGGGACATAACAGGTCTTTTCTTAATAGCAAGGCAGGCTTAGTCTTACTAAGGAGAACAGAGCTTTCTTCATACAGACTTGGGTTTACTTCATTTAGCAATAAAAGGGTAGAAGCTTTTTCTTTCTCTACACAATAAAGATTGTAGCTCATTTTTCATCCAGCATGAGTGAGTTCTTTCTGCACTGGTACTTAGATATTTGCTCAAATGTATATGTAAGTATGAATGTATGTGTGTATGTGTGTAACTATATAATTATGAGAATATATGTAAGTTGGGCCAGCTGGTTCAAATGGAAATGTATAAATAAATACACATGTGTGAATCTAAAAAACAAAACTATTATCTTGTACCTTTTAAGTACATTTGCTTCAACCTGTAGCTCCAGACTTGGATTTCTCGACTCTGTGTTCATCTTTTCACAGTTTTCAGAAGTGCTCATGGTTTGAATTGCTATCCCTTCTTCCTCCCATTCCATAACTGATTTTGCAGACCAACAGCCTCTATGCACATCCAGGTGTTCATACCGGCACCTTGCCCTCGGGAGAGGTTGACTCAGATGTTTGCCACACCTGTGAATTTTATGCCCGATCTTCACCAGCTCCCACGAACTTAATTACCGTGCTTTATTTCAAGATTCCAAATCAAAAGAGTTGAAAAGAAGAGGCATAAAAACTCATATATTCCTCTTTCTGGCCAGCTCCTACATACTTTTCCTAAACAAAACATGGCCATAAAAAAGTTAATGTTTCAAAGTCATCATTGAACTTTGATCTGTAAGATGAGGATGTGCAATACAACCCATTATACCTGAAATAATGATTAATTCTAGTAGCTAAAGAATGTTTGTGTTTGCCTACCATATAAAGAATACAATGCATAACATGATCCCTGGGCAAGGTAAGGAGCCATGGATGAAGTTAAAAGACATCATTTTTTTTTCAGGGAATTACCATTATTCAACAAAAGATGAACTTTATAATAAAATAAAATTGTTAAGTGTAATGATAATGGAAATATATTCTTACAAGCTACTATTACTCAATCATAAACAAGGATGTTTTATTCTCCTAAAGTAAAATGTGTTTGAATTCACTGAATCCCTTTCATTTGCTTAATAGCTTTTCTAATGTTTTCTTCAATTCCTTTTTATTCAATGAAACACTTTAACACAAATTTAATATTCATATCTATGTTCTTGTGTTCTAAGAATAGATATATAATGTTTAGGTAACCTTCAATTTGAAAATAAGTTTAACTGTTTGATGTTAACTTGTTACACAAGAAACAAAAATGCATTTCTATACATAATTAACTTTACACTCAAATGCATGCTAAAAGGAATTGTATTTTACTTAACTCAAATGTAAACTTCAGGTTACCTACAAGCAAAACGCTAACTACTGGCAAATATGAACAAACTCTCACAATGGCCAAAGTGACTACAGGTGGTCTCTTCATGATCCATCTACCACTGTTGGGCATTGCAGTTAGGTCACCCTCATTGTGTCCTGGAAGCCTCTCTCATCCCTGGTCTCTGGGACTTTCTAGAGGTTACTCCGACTCTCCAACACCCACAGCTGCCTATATCCATTCATTCTCCTTGCCCTCTGGGCTTCTCTCCTGTCTCTTTCATATCTGATTCTGACCCCCCCCCATTTTTGCCTCCTTCTCCCCTGACCCTTCCTCTGACTGCCTAAGGTGATTATTTTCTTCCCCTTTCTAATTGGGATTAATCCCATTATTTATTACAGAGATATAGCAGTGAAGACTATGCTACTCATGTAACACAGGAAAACAGACTAGCAGGATACGATGCATAGCCACAAAGCAAATCCAGCCACATATTGACAATTGATTTTTTTGAGGGGGGTTATAAAACAGGATTTTATTTTGTTATAGTTATGGAGACTAAAGCATCATTTTCTTGTGACTCACTGGTTCTATGGTGTCCAAACATGACCTCTATTCTTCATCTGTGAATAGGTTCCTGAGTTCTCTCTCTATGCCCCAATTCCCTCTTCTTACAAGGGCATCAGAACAGACTAATGAATTGACAATTTTGGAATTTTGGTTTAAACCAAAATATTATAAGAGTATATTTTTGGCTTATTCCATGTGTACAATATGGGGCTGCTTAAGATTGTTTACAGCAGCTGACTATGATTTGTCTTCTTCTCTAGCAGGGGGATGGTATTCCCAGCTGCAGATAGCTTCTGTGATTGTGTTTTGCTTGGAATTCTGGAAAATTTTCTGAGGTTTTAGAAATGCTAGAGTCCTAATAGGTAGTTGTTTATTGGGTTGTTGGTTACTGTCGGTTGCATTTGTTAAGAAGTTGCAAAGAAGAAACAACAAAAAGAAATGAGATATCCTGAGGGTGAAGATTAAACTTGCCCCAAGGAACTCAACACCCCTAATTAGCAGGAAGTAGTTTAATAATGATCCCACCCCCTTTCCGAGCCCTGGTTATATTTAGGGAGCTCTTTCCTTTCCCTTCTATCCTCTTTTCTCCTTTATCCAGTATTAGGAGGTTGGAAGGGTAGAAGAATAGGGGTGGAGAAGGGTGGAAGTAAGAAGAACCCACAGTCCTCAAAGTCAAGTACAGACTAAGACCCATCCTAACAGATTCATTTTTTCCTTAGTCATATATTTAAATGCTAATCTTCAAATATATTGTCTTCCTTAGACACTGGTGACTAGGAATCAACATAACAAAAGAGGCATTTTTTCAGCTTATAATGACCTATAGACTGAGCCTCACTTTGACAAGAATAGCAAAGTAGTTCAATGGAAAAAGAATTGTCCTTGAATAAATAGTACTGAGACAATTGGAAGTACACCCTAAAGCAAATTAATACCAACCTCCACTTCCCAAACTACAAATACATGCAAGCTCTGAATATAAATGACATAACTCAATTTGACATGTGTGCTATCCCAAGTTAGATCCTCAGTTAGATCCTGAAAAAGACATAATTTTAAAGTTCTTACAAGTAAACAGAAAACATCACTGGCTAAAAACAAAACAAACAAAACAAACAAACAAACAAACAAAAAGATAAATTAGACCATGATTTTCCAAAATTATGTCACAGCACAGTACAAAGGAGATGATGACTTACAAAGTGAGGAAAATGCTTCCAAATGATAATATGATAGGATTCATATCTAAAGTCAAGAGAAAACCATTTTGGACTTCTAAAATATATATGCACATAAAAAGATACTGAAATCCAGGTTGTTGTGGTGGTGTACACCTTTAATCCCAGCACTGGGGAAGCAGAGACAGCCAGATCTCTGAGTTTGAGTCCAGCCTGGTGTGCAGAATGAGTTTCAGAGCATCCAGAGCAGATAGAGAAACTGAATCAAAACAACAACAAAAGATACTCCAAATTAGTAGAAGTTAGAAAGATGCAAGTGCAATATAGATGTCAGTTCACCTTACTAAAATGGGTATAATGAAAAACAAAACAGACAATGCCAAGTTTTGGAACAAATGTGAAAAAATGGAAATATCTGTACTATTGGAGGAATACAAAGTAAAGCAATTGCTTGAACCACAACCAGTTAGGCAGTTTATCAAAAACTCAAAAATAGAGTTCGCATTAAGAACAAGCAATATCATTCTTCAATATATACACAAAAACTTGTATAGAGATGTTCATAAAAGCATTATTCATAATAGCCTGCAGGTAAAAACAACCCCAGTTCCCATAGACTGATAACTACATAAAAAGATGTAAAACAATATTATTCACCCATAAATAAAGGCATGGAATACAGCATTGGTGAACCTTGAAAACAGTAAATGAAAATGAACACATAAAGAGCCATATGTTGCCTGCAACTATATCAAAAGTTCAGATTTTAAAATGTATACAGATAGAAAGAATATTAATATTTCACAGCGACTTTGAAGAGAAAATAAGAATGGCTGCTACTAGGTATGGTACTTTTTTAGAGAGATAGGAAATTCTTCCAGATAGTTGTGATGGCTGTTGCTATCTTACAAACAAAATACAAACAATAGAATTACATGTTATATACCAAAGTGGTTTTATGACACTTGAATTATATCTTAGTACCATAAAAGTAAATAATATATTAATACATTACCCACATTGAGCTATCCCCAATATGACAGAAAAATTAGAAAATTTTCATATGGATTGCAAGGTTTCAATTATATAACCTAGAAAGTACAAAATGAACTACAGAGCTATAAGTCAGATCAGTGTTTGAAAGGAGTGGCAGAAGAAAAGAATTGAAAAGTGGTAGGAAGAACCTGTCAGAGCTGAGGATGTATTTATTGTCTTGATTTTGATGATGATTACATGGATGACTGCATACTCCAAAGCTTATCAAATTGTGTCTTATAGTATACATCAGTTATTATCTAATAAGGTAATGAATTGAAGCATAACTGTTCAATAAATTTTGAATAAACACTGTTAACAAAATACCTTATTAGACCATCAAGATAGAAAATTGAAATAAAGCCTGAAATTATCTTCCATTTTGAAGGACAATGAACATGAAAGGAGACAAAATTGGACTCAGAAAATCTCATCTTGAGGTGGTGCCTCCAGTAAGCCTCACAAGGAGAGATGGATGTAAATAAATGGTCAAACACGTAAATAAATGGTCAAACACAAGTTCAGGGAAATTCTGTAATTTTTTTTAAACATTTTGAATACCTATTTTATTGTATTTAATATGTTATTTTATTGAAAACATAATTTTTAATACAATATATCTTAATTACAGTTTTCCCTCCTATGGCTCCTCCCTGTTCCTCCCCACATCCCTTCCCATCCAGATCCACCCTTTCCTGTTTTCGTTTCAAAACAAAGAGGCATCAAAGAAAAAATAAGAAAATAGAAAACTATCAGAGTGGAATAAGAAAAAACAAGCAAACTTAAGGAAAATGCTTAAAGAAAAAGTACACATGACACAAATAGACACAAAGACACACATTCCCATATCCAGGAATTGAATAAACAGAAAACCAGAAGTCACAGTATACATGCTAAGAACCTATGAAGTATAGGGAAAAATATGCCTTTATACACCACAACACTATGAGAGGAGGAACCTTCAAACATACTATTCAGTTTGTTTCTTTTCTGTTGGCCATCTAATTCTAGGCAGGGAGCCTACCCTTAAGCGTGTATCTACCCACAGTGAGACTCTCCTAGAAAAAAAAAATTTTTTTCTTTGCAAGTGCTTATAGTTTCTGGTTTAGGGATGGGAGCAAGTATAAATTTTAATTAACTCCCACTCCCAGTTTCCCATTGCCATGCGTAATTGAAAGTTAGCCATATTGCCAGGTAGTACTTCATTCGGCATAATTTGATGCTCAGTAACTATTTACAACACAAACAATTGTCTTATCTTGGGACAAGTTAATACAAATTGTCTTCAGGGGTTGGAGAGAAATATTAGCATTGAAGAGCATGGCCTGCCCTCCCCAACAGCTCATACACAACTCCCGGTGTCCACAGGGTGGCTCACAACTATCTAGAACCCTAGTCCCAAGGGACCTGATGTGTAGGCTAAACACACACACACACACACACACACACACACACACACAGACAGATAGATATAGATAAAGATATAGATATAGATACCAAAACAGCATTTTTAAAATAAATAAATTGAATTTTGATGGCATTATTACTGTTTGGATATTACATATTCATGTATATATATGTATATATACATATATATGTATACATACATGAATTTGCTATTTAGAAAAAATTAAGTCTATACCAATGCATTCATAGTTTCTGAAAAGATTGTCATTCTCTAATACAAGCAGCATAGTATAAGAACTATTTGAATAGCTTCATACTGCTTATTTATTATAGATTACCAAAATCCTTACAAGTTCAAGTCTCTTTTGTTAAATTATATAGCTTTACATTGTCTCGTGCATATCATGAGTATACTTGAAGTTGTTTCTATAGGACATATACATATAGAACACATGCTTAACATAACATAAACTTTCTATAAATACTTGCTATAATATGTGATTTAGGTAATAATAGTAAAGATACCTATGTGTGATCAGTGGGGTGTATTTGTTGTTGAATGAATCTCCATATGTAGATAGTTATGGAGGTCTGACTGTACAGATGTGTGGTGCCTACATTAGCATGAAATGGGAGAAGTTATCACAGGAAAAAGGTCAAACTGAAAGGCAGAAAATGTCCCAGTAGCATTCATTGTTTGAGCACAGATGATTAGATTTCCTTGAGATAAACCAATTCTTACACTGTCCAGATAAAGTTACCAGTTCATTCTCTTTGGAACTTGAAGTAATTCAATTGGCATTTTGACACAATAAAGAAAAGTTTCAATATTAATGCCACTCAGCTTAAGACAGAATAGCTACAGAGAAGGAAAATTACTATTTTGTAGCTATTATGTTATTCATCCATCAATTTTCAGATCATTTTCCTAGACTTTGGTGGTTATACCGTTAAGACAATTTTCCTATACTACAGAAATAGTATAGGAAATAAAATAAAATGTAGGTTTAAAAAAATTAAAAATAATAAATATAAACAAAACAAACAAAAATAAATATAAAAATAAAGAAATGAAAATAAAGAAGTAAGTAAAAATAATAAATATAAACAAAAATAAACAAAAATAAAATGTAGGTTTAAAAACAACTTAGTTTTATTTTAATACAACCATAAGCACACACATACACACAAACACACCACTACATATATATGTAAAACTCAGTGTAAAATTAGATGAATTTCTTTATTGTAAGTTGTCTGAAAGAAAATATTAAGGAAATATTGCAGTTTTCATTATTGTGACTAAATGCTATATAACTTATTTAAATTGATGAAAATGATAAGAGAAATGACCAATAATTCCATGATAACTGAGTTAAGTGTTTTGAAAATGTAAAATTGTATGATTAAGAAAAGTACACAAGGACAAGTATATTAGAAAAATCAGCCCACAAAGCTTAGATTTATAAATGATTTATTTCAGGTGTCACTCATTTTAGAGGCCTCAGGTGAAAAATGAGAATTACATGGTTGGCTCTATTTTGGAGGCCTTCCAGAAGCTTACAGTAAATTACATGAAATATCTATATTTACAGAAAAGGCCCTGACCTTTCACTCTATGACTATAATTTACCAGCATCTGTGCAGTAGATATACTTCATTTTCTATTTTTAAGACTACATATAGTGAAATATACACACAACTAGTCAGATGTCTAAACATGTAAACTTTAATTTTACAGGAATGTCTAGATTTTTTTTTATTCTTCTCTCATACTATATATTCAGGCAACAGTTATTCTCCTTCCTCTTCTCCCAAACCCTCAAGCAACCTCTCCTCCATTTGTCTTAGGAAAAGATCACACTTTACACCACACCAAATACAAAATTACAAGGAGCAATAAGACTAGGCACAAACGCTTATATCCAGTTTGACTGATTCAACTAAGTAGGAGGAAACTGATCCTAAGGGCAGGTGAAAGACTCAAAGAACTCCCACCCACTCTTTTAGTAGTCCCCCAAATCCACCTAGCTACACAATCATAACATATATGCAGTGGACCTAGCACATACCCATGCAGGCTAAGAGAGCCCCTATGAAACCTGCTTAGGTAATTTTGCAGGACATGTGCTCCTGGTATCCTGGACCCCTCTGGCTCCTACTATTCTTCTTCCCATTTTCTGCAGGTTTCAGGCCGTAGGCAGGTCTTCTTTTTGGTTTTTCTCTGTGCCTAATGTTTAACTGTGGGTCTTTGCACCTACTCTCATCAGCTACCAGAGGTAGCCTCTCTGATCATTACTGGGCATGGATCTATGAGTGTAGCAGAATGTCATTAAAAATCATTTTATTGATTTTTTTCTATCCTAGGTCTCTGTTTTTAGTTACATATAAATTTACAATTTTAAAATTAACTAAAACATTAAAGAAGCTGTCAAATCATCCCAAATCAAGCCACTGAAAATTAACATCAAACATCATAAGATTATACCCATAAGTACACACACACTCACACACACACACACACACACACACACACACACACACACACCAGCAACCCAAATACACACATTTAAAGATTAACAAGCAAAGTTACTATTTATACAGATAATAATATTCAGTTGGTCTTATTTTATTTTACTGAAGTCCTTCAGTGGATCCCTGACTCATGCACATGTTAATAAGAATTCCATTCATGAGCTACAATTTCAAGCCATAATAGTCTTATAAACACAGACTTACCACAATCCCCATGTGTTGACATTAATTTCAAGTACACTTAACATATAATATAGAATTCTAACTTTCAATCAAATGACAATAGCTGCTAAAGTTATAAAAATGTTTATTATATTACTTATTACTAAACTTATTACTAAACAACTTATTACTAAAATATCTCAATAACTTGGTATTAAATTAATATTGGTTTAGAAATAATTGTTTTAACTTTATATTAAAAGTAGAAATTTAATCACATTATGACCATATCAGTTTATTTGCTTTTAAAGATGAGGAAAACTATTATATTTGTTGACATTTACTTATGTTGAAATTTTAAACTGCCTCAGATTTAACATATACCTTTTCTTTTGTAATCATTATCCATACTTTCCAAACTAGACTGAATAAAATGTTCATTGACATTACTTACACATGCACACAGAAACATACTTATACATACACACACACAAACCCACTAACATACAAACACACAGGCTCACATATAAACATCACACCCATACACACAGTTTACACACTCACAAAGTAACAACTTTCACACATACTCATATACATGCACACACACTAAAAATATGAAAATATATATGCACTTGAAAAAAGTAAAAGTTTACTTTAATATATATTCAATTCTCCATTCTTTATTATCCTTTTGTTATTTTGTAGGTTAGTTTCCATTATGAAGATTTACTAGTATTTGCTATATTTTAACAGCTAGACAGTTTGCCTGGGCATAAATTCTTTATAGTACTTTATTTTATTCAATAGATAAATTTTAACCTAAAATTTCTGTATACCATCATATAAGAAAATTTAATATTCATCCATGTTGGAGTTTGGTTTGTTTTCTTAGACATGGGATTTATTCCCTGTCCTTGAATGTCAGCATCTCCAACTGCAAATTCATTTATATTTCCATTTTATTTACACAGCATTCTGTAACAAAATATGGGTCCTTTGCAAACAAGAATTGGACTTTTATGTCAAGAATGTGGTTCTCCTACTATGAAACTGATGCCCTGAAACTTTTATCTTTGTTCAAGTGCATATACTTTTTAGTATTTTTAGTGTGTGTGTGCTTGTATATGACTGTGTGTGAAAGTTGTGAATTGTAAGTGTGTAAAAGTATGGGTATGCATGGTTTCTTTGTGTGTGAGCCTGTGTGTGTAAATGTGTGTAGTTCTGTGTGAGTGTGTAAATTTGTTATATATGCAAGCATGTTCAAGTGCTCACAGAGAGAGATTCATACAGAGTATGAATTATACAGAGTAACTGAAATAGGATTTAGAAGAGAAAGGGTGCTGGCAACAAAAAAATCAAGACTTATGAGAGGGCAGGAAAGGCTTCTCATGATTGGCATGTTTCTATAGCCCCTAAACTTACTCTTTAAATAACACCTAAAATAGATATACTAATGGAGTATCTTGTAAGTTTCTAAAGTATATACACATATTTATACATTTTGTGAAGTTTAAATCAGGCTAAACATATCTACATGTCAGATATTAATCATTTACTATAAAATCCTTCATTCTAGCATTTTGAAGTATAACATGATTTGTTATCTTTAGTTTTCAAGTTGGGCAATAAGTAACACACTAGAAAATGTTCTTTACATTTGACTAGTAACATAGTACTAAGCAATAATCTCCCTACCTCAATTCTCCTTAGTTTCTAGAAATGAATATATCATTCTGTATTTCTATAAGATTACACGTCTGTGCTTGAAAATATGAAATTCAGTGACTGCTGTGATATCTTCTTAATAGGCATTATAAAACTAAGAATGAAACATTGCCTCTTAATATCACATGTGCCTCCATTTAAGAGTATCAAACACAAAAATGTGAATCTTAAAAGTAATGAAATATGAACCAATATCCATTTTATAATTTTGGTGAGATTTCTATTAAATAAGGCAAATACTGGTCAATTCAGAAGGTTACTTGATTATAGTAATGCAGAGACTATAGGTTAACTCAGTAAACCAGGGCTCACAAGAGCAACAAAAATGTGAAACTACTTTCAAATAAAAATTTCTGCCTTACATATTGATCCTAAATACTGCACTTCAAATAAGTCAGTTTTAACTAACATCTACCTTTTCCTGGGTGTTAGTCAGAAAACAGTCAGCACATTATTTCAAATATTTGTTTGTTTATTTATTTATGGAAAAAGAAGGAAAACTCTGCTGTTGCCCTTATATTTGTCTAACTTTGAGAGTAGTCTACGTTATTTAGATTGAGACATTATCCATTGATATAGATGCCATCTTATGATTTATGAAAATGTTATGCCTGAATATTGAGTTTTCTTTTCCTAGTTATCAACCATAATCAAATTATGTATGACTAGATGTATTTCAAAAGTGTATGAGACTTATCAAACCAGGCAGTGGTGGCACATGCCTTTAATCCCAGCATTTGGGAGGCAGACACAGGCAGATTTCTGAGTTCGAGGCCAACTTGTTCTACACAGTGAGTGAGTTCTAGGACAGTCAGGGCTAAATAGAGAAACCCTGTCCAAAAAAAAAAAAAGGAGGCTATTTTCTCTCCAGTGACTCTCTAAGGCAGAACTAGCCAGGAGGCACAGGACACAGAAGCAACAGAGCAGCAGGGACAGGGTCCTTTCTATTTCCATCTACAACCAGGAGGTAAACTTGTTCCACAGCCCTCTGTGCGTCTTTCCTGCCAGGGGAGAGCAGGTCTCCAGAGAGTGCTCTGACTTCAGGACTCAGGGAAGATGGCCATTTTCTCTCCAGTGATTTTCTAAGGCTAGACCAGGCAGGAGGTGCCAGCCTCAGGAGTTGCAGAGCAGCTGGGACAGGTACTTCATTCATCCATCTGCACCCAGGAGGGACAGTTGATCCACAGCCCCCTGCACAGGGGTCTTACCAGGGGTGAACTGATCTATCAGGAGTGAAGACACAGGCTTACAGACACACAAGAGGAACAAACTCCAGCCAGAGACATCAAGAATATCTAACACCAGAGATTAACAGATGACAAAAGGCAAATGCAAGAATCTTACCGACAGAAACCAACACTACTTGGCAACATCAGAACCTAGTACTCCCACTACAACAAGTCCTGGATATCCCAAAAACACTGGAAAAGCAAGATTTGTATCTAAAATCATATCTCAGGATAGTGTTAGAGAAATTTAAGAAGGACATAAATAACTCCCTTAAAGAAATACAGGAGAACAGGAGTAAACAAGAAGAAGCCCTTCAAGAGAAAACACGAAAATCTCTTAAAGAATTACAGGAAAGCACAATCAAACAGGTGAAATAATCGAGGATCTAAAAATGGAAGTAGAAACAATTAAGAAATAACAAAGAGAGAAAACTCTGGAGATAGAAAACCTAAGAAAGAAATCAGGAGCCATAGACGAAAGCATCACCAACAGAATACAAGAGATAGAAGAGAGAATCTCAGAGGCAGAAGATACCATAGAAAGCATTGACACAACAGTCAAAGAAAATGCAAAATACAAAAAGATCCTAACCCAAAAGATCCAGGAAATCCAGGACACAATGAGAAAACCAAACCTAAGCATAATAGGTATAGAAGAGAGTGAAGACTCCCAAGGTAATGGGCCAGTATATACCTTCAACAAAATTATAGAATAAAACTTCCCTAACCTATAAAAACAGATGTCCATGAATATACAAGAAGCTTACAGAACTTCAAATAGTTTGGAACACAAAAGAAATTCCCCCGCCAGATAATAATCAAAACACTAAATGCACACAAAAAAGAAAGAATATTAAAAGCAGTGAGGTAAAAAGTTCAAGCCACATAAAAAGGGAAACCTATCAGAAATACACCAGACTTCTCACCAGAGACTATGAAAGCCAGAAGATCCTGGGCTGATGTAATACAGACCCTAAGAGAACACAAACACCAGTCTAGGCTACTATACCCAGCAAAACTCTCAATTACCATAGGTGGACAAACCAAGGTATTCCATGACAAGACCAAATTTATACAATATCTTTCCACAAATATAGCACTTCAAAGGATAATAAATGGAAAACTCCAACACAAGGAGGGAAACTACATCCAAGAAAAAGCAAGAAAGTAGTCTTCCAACAAAACTAAAAGAAGGTAGCCATATGAAGAGAATTCCAACTGTAACAACAAAAATAACAGGAATCAACAATTACTTTTCTTTAATATCTATTAATATCAATGGATTCAACCCCACAGTAAAAAGATGTAGACTATCAGATTGGGTATGTAAACAGGACCCAATATTTTGTTGCATGCAGGAAACCCACCTTAGTGACAAATACAGACACCACCTCAGAATAAAAGGCTGGAAAACAATTTTCCAAGCAAATGGTCCAAAGAAACAAGCTGGAGTAGACATTCTAATATCGAATAAAATCGACTTTCAACCTAAAGTGATCAAAAAAGTTAAGGAGGGACACTTCATACTCATCAAAGGTAGGATCCACCAAGATTAACTCTCAACTCTGAAAGTCTGTGCTCCAAATGCAAGGGCATCTACATTCATAAAAGAAACTTTTAAACCTCAAATCACTCATTGCACCGCACACAATAATAGTGGGAGACTTCAAAACCCCACATGATGGGACTCATGGCTCCAGCTGCATATGTAGCAGAGGATAGCCCAGTCTGTCATCAATGGGAGGAGAGGCCCTTGGTCCTGTGAAGGTTCTATGCCCCAGTGTAAGGGAAAACCAGAGATAGAAAGCTGGAGAGGATGGGTTGGTGAGCATGGGGAAGGGGATAGGAACAGGTTATTTTTTTTGGGGGGGAACCAGGAAAGGAGATATCCTTTGAAATGTAAATAAAGAAAATATCTAATAAAAAAGATGTATGAGTAAAAGCACTTTATTGAATTCTGGTTTTTATTTTGTTCATCTGTATTTAGGTGAAAAAACAGTGGACAATAGAATCAAAGAAGAACAACATCCATATCTAAACAAACCGAAGTTTTGAGGATTAGCATATTTCAAAATATGCTTGAAAATATCATTTTACCACCCATCACTTCAGTAAAGTTTGAAGATTCTAGTTTCATGAAAAGTTACATTGTGAAGTTTAGAAAGTGAGTTAAGCTGTCTGAAGCTCACTGTTATGGCTATTCAGACACACAAATTAATAGAATAATGCCCCTACTGGCTGGGTAGGTACAAATTTTGATGAGTCTGAACTGATTCTTCATTCTGTTAAAGTGAAAAGAATGGCAATGAGTTACATGTACAATACCAGCATCTCTGATAGTAACCTTTAAAACAAGTGTTCTTTCATACCTAGATACAAGTAAAGCTGAGGTTGCAAATATTTTAAAGATATAATTACTTACTTTCATGTTTCTTTTAAAATTTAAATATTTATGCAGAAACAATAGCTTTTTTTCTTGGTTGTGATTACTTCAGTATGGTAATATTCTCATTGTAAAAGGAAGTTTAGTGAAAAATTTTTGCTAACTGGAGTTGTTTCAATGGTTCTGTCTCAGCAACTTAGATGCAATTAGTGGTACAGGTGAGGACATTTAAATGCATGTAGTTTTATCTTACCCCATTAAAATAAAGACTCATTTTGTTGAAGTGAGATAATTATCTCCAAGATAATGTTCTTTTATCAAATATTCCAACTTCTCTCACTTCTAAGTTCTTGTAAGGTTTTAGTAAGATATATGATATTTGAATTGCTTTAGTTAATGATAACCCCTTATAGGAAAGCAGGTAAATAGAATGTATTTTGAACACCTGAAAACGCAATTTACCAGAGCATGAACAACTTTCCTTGCAAAAGGGAAGACCCAGAAAACAAAACACAAAGGATTGTAAGTGGTTTCTTAAACTAATGTGCTTTGACGATGAAAACAAAATTTCACTGATAGCAAATTTTCTGAGCACCTTTGATGCAATAAGAGATTTATAGTTTTATTTCAAATGCTTATATTACAGTTACACAAAGAGTTTGGGAGAAGTCAAATAATTAACCAAAACATCTTGCTGAATAGCTATTCCAGTTAGGAGAATGTTTTAAAAAAAAGTTTAAGAAGAAACCCCCCTGAATATTTGATGCTTTTGTTGTAAAAGAGAAAAAACAGAAAGCATGCTCTGAGAAAACTCATGATATGTAAGGGCAAAACATGAATCAGTTCACTCATTGTTCAAAATAAATTTTTATTTTGTTTTCTATAAATCACACCAAGAAAATGCCAGGACCTCGCCCCAGCCTTTAGGAGGAACTCTACTGGATGGGACAAAGCTTCAGACGAAGGACAAAGACTGATGATTCTTAGCCTTATAATCTTACTATTTTTGCTTTAATAAGCATTGGTTTCTTACTCTGTAACTCCTTCTTACTATTTCATGTTAATAAATACTGGTTTCTTTTCTCTCTTGCTCAAGGACCACTTACTGGCCTGGCGAGAGTTTTAGAACTGATTACCTCTTCAGGAACCAGAGAGAAAAGAAAGGCAAAGAATTAAAACATTTTACACAGGCTATATGCACAAATGCACTCGCACACATGTACACACACACACACACACACACACACACATACACACACACACACACACACACTTCATACATGGACATACTCTGGCTTGACCTACTTCATCAATTCCATAAATGTCCACGCACACTTAAATGCATAAACATATACCTACACTTGTATGTACAGACAAATCAACTTCTACATGTATAGATTGGTGGATTGAGCAGAGCCCCCCAAGCCACACTTTATTTCTTTTATCTGGGCTTTTTATACCTTCTTAGACAAAAGTTCTTTAGAAAATTACCTCATAGATAAAAATATTACATAAAAAGTGAGTTACAAAGAGATGTTGAAAACTGTTTCATTCCACAAGCTCATTACAAGTTCAAAGCAATAATTCCACATGGCCTTGCTTTATCATAGTGCACACTCATGGCTTCATCCTTGGATCTGACCTAGAATGAATGTATTCCCTTGATCACAAAATTTGTCCCAAGGCTATTTCTCTTATTAATGTAACTGTGAGAGCTCATATTATTCCTTATTATGCAGCTTTTACTTACTATTCTGTGAGAAGTGGGCACATTCTGTTCTTGATTCTAACTTTTTCTTTTAGGCAAATCAACTAAAATTATCTCTTAAGAGGTTCTTTTTAAGTTATTTGAATCAAATCAGAAATTCTATAAAACTGTTAAATGATCTAAAGAGCTTTCATTCATGAAAGTTTACCTTTATGTTAATCTGTAAGAAATCTGCCCAATAAGCTGGGTTAAGGAAAAGGGATTATTAGACTATCTAATAGTGACAAGAAAGGCGTACTAGTAGCAAGCAGCAATCCTGTGATGAAAATTTCTGAAGGCCCTGCAATTAAGAGATTATCTATCATAGCCATGCAAAATGGTGGGCCATGGATAACATTTTTCTGAGGCAGCTGAGGCAAGAAGGTTAGCATTTTAATTGTACCAGTTTAGACTGTGTGGTTAGGAAACAATAGTAGTCCTAAGTCTGATGATATTTGCAGGAGAGATAAAAAAGACTAAGTTCCCATACATTGGTTCCCCCTAAGTTGTAAGAGTGGTCTCAGACACTCAGAAGATCTCATAAGCAGACTTAAGATCGCTTGAGCTTTAGGCACACTGCTTAATGAACCACATACTTACCTGCAGAAGTCAGATTCTTTGCTATTAAACTTATCATATAAAGGATCTAATATATATTAAATATTATATATTAGATATATATATATAGAAGATATAATATATGATATATGATATATACTTATAGTTTTATATATGTATATATATATATATGTGGGTGTGTGATGCATATATATATGATGCATATATGTGATGCATATATAAATGGTGTATAAGATACATTGTCTCAAATAAATTAGAAGGTCAAGAACAATATCTTAGGTTGCTCTCTGAAAACCACAGGTAGGCAGTCATACACACACACACACACACACACACACACACACACACACATGTATATATACATATATGTATGGTTAAATGTTATAGAAATGTACATATATAATTTCTGTGGGGCATGTTACTAAGCAAAGTATCAAATGAACAAATATATAATAATACTGTTCTTATATTTTAAACTTAATCATAGGTATTGTTAAGCTAGGTCTTTGTATAAAGTCCTACAGCATTTGCTCAAAAATTTGAAGGAGTATCCTGCAAAGAGTTAAGTTTTCAAAGATATCTCTACTTCTTCAATGTGGATTAGACTCCATTTCTCTCATTGGGGCTTGTATCCTGTCTGTACACTATGAGAGATGACTTTGTTGTTGGGGTCATAACTTGTTCTAAAATTTCCTTATTCAAGATGATAAAATGAATAAATGAAAATAGCAATCTCATGATATACTAAAAACATTGAGCAAGAATCTTGGAGTTTTGAGGAAATAATAGTTTAAAAATATAAAATAGCATTTGGAGGTACACTGCCCAACTCAAGGAACAAAATTAAATACTCTGATTTTTTGATGGCCATGTAAAAATGAAAACTAAGTTAAATTAAACTAAAACAAACCTTTCCATTTAAATTATCTGCCAAATTATTTATTTCAATATATTGAAAGAATTCAAGATTTTCTGTCTATATTTCTTATTGATTTACTTTTGTCTATTTCTGTTTCAGCCCTAAACTCACTCTAATTTATCTCCTTTAAGAAGTCTCATGGGTACTTGAGATCTCTGCACATAATACTGCTCTCATAAAAACACAGGAATTTATCTCTATAAACCATTAATTAAGTCTCTGGGACTGCTATTTATCTCCTTCCTTATTCTTTGATTTAACTCTTTAGATCCTGAATTCCATACCATATTTTATCTTTGCCTTATAATTACACTAAATCCAATCACTCAATTTGTATCTCATAAAGTGTTTTGGAAGCATGGTTGCAAAGTCAATGAAAATATTGGGAAAGCACAATACCCTTAACCCACCCCCATCTTGTAGAGATACTACTTCTGAATTTAGGATTTAAATTCTGGAGACATTTAATGATGGCTAGTGGATGGCACGACTATGGTGAAAATTCTAGTGTATGTAGAAATAATTTCTCAGAAATCTGTTGCCACTTTTATTGCCACTGGACTAGTTGGCTTGGGATGTTCTAGGAACTCTAAGGGGCTCCCTTTAGAATCCTGGTCACATGCATCTTGGCCACTGCTTTATTCCCTTTTAATCTTCCCTACCCCATCTGTCCTTAAAGAACACTTTTTAAGTGTCTGGAGAAGAGACAGTCACTATGTCTTATAACATAATCAGATTTTGCTAGAATCATTTTCAACCTAATTAAACTTTTGTGGAGACCTATTAAAATTTTGTAAAGAATTTAAATGAGTTGATTGTGTCTCTAAATTGGTCATTTCACCTCCTCCCAGCAAGTACTTCATTACAAAACTGAGAGAGAAAGACAGAATTAAAAATAAAAAGCTCATAGCAGTGTAAAAGTATTCTTAATAGTTGTCTAAATAAAGCATTAAAGGACATGTAAGTCCCCAGATGCAGACTTTCCTGCATAGAGGAATAAAGTCAAGAAGGTTATCCAAGAATAACAACACTGAATGCTACTGTGCATGAAAGGAGAAAGATCAAAACAAAGCGTCAAGGAACAAATCCCCGCTTCTCCCTTGTGGGCTTGTTGTGTCTCATTGCCCATAAAATGTGACCGATGAATTTGTCCCCCAGGTTTTTTCCTGCTCTAAAACTTTTATGTTCATGATGAACATATGTCACACCCAGCTCATTCAAATTGGATATAATTAACCCAAAAAATGGATTGCAGGAAAAAATCTGCTTCATCTGTGTGAAATCCACCTCTGCTGTCATGTCTTTGAATAGATGCAAACGTTTAGATTTCTGTTTCTTGTCCGCTGTATGCATGTCTAGGGAATGGTGCGAAAACCAAGGGCGTGATTCTGAGTGATGACTCCCACAGGGCTCTAATCTATGCCTCTGTAAAGGTTTATACATGGATAAATAAGAAAAATAAGATTCCCTCCTATTGATTTTATTTATTTTTTATTTTTTAGTATAGAATGGAGTTTATTTAGGGCATGGGGAGGGGAGTAGCAGAGGCAGAGAAAGGCAGAGAGAAGGAGAAAGTAGAGAAGGAGGGGCCAGCCATAACCACGTGGAAGGAGAGGGAAGGGAATGGGGAGCGAGGGGGAACAAATTGGCAAGAAGCAAGGGAGAGAAGCAGGGGTAAGAGCCCTCCTATTGATTTTAAACAGAGGAGCTACTAGAGGAACTTTATAGGAAATGAAGAGTGAAACGGAGCTGAGTTATGCACACAAATAATCCAAACTCTGAGGCAGGGAGGTTAGAAATTCAAGACCAAGCCACCCTATGTAGCTTGGTAGCCAAAAAGCACATAAACACAATCCATCAGCACTATCTTACAAACTAATAATCCCTCTCTAATAGATTCAAAACTGACAAAGAAGGACATTGTAGGGCTGTGGTTTGTTCAGGCAGCCTAGGCCCAGATGAGTAATAGGTCTGAACACCGGTGACCCAGTTGGCAATATCTCTGCCTACAAGAGATAAAAGGTTTTCCACCATAACTCCTGAGTCTTTGGCTACTGTTTCAGTACCAACCTCTCCCAGCTGCCCCCATAGGAGATGTGTGCATTCTAGCTGGACCCTATCCCCAGTCATCTGACCACAGCCAGGCATGGCCCACCCCACAGACAGATAGCTACACCTCACACAATATAAGGGACAGTTCACCCCCTCCCCTCCCTCTTGCCTTCTTCCTCTCTCTCTTGCTCTTTGTTCTCTCTCTTGCTCTCTTGCTTTCTTCCTCTCCTTTCTCTTTCTCTTTCTCCCTTCTCTTCTCCTCTCCTTCCTCTTCTTTCTCTCTTCATGGCCAGCCTATTTTCTCTTTCCTATAATAAAATATCTCACAGTTATGCATTGCCTCCTTTTAACTAACTAATGTGCTGTGCAGCTCCAGGCCTCAGCAGCAGAGAGACACAGGCACACAGCACATACTTTAGTTGAAAAAATTATTGAAACAATTCAAGCAGGTACCACACACATATCATATATATGTATGTACATATATATACATATATATGATATATTTTCATTAAAAATGTATTGAAAGCCAATGAAAGTGAGGAGGCAAGCTTCATGTTGTACCACATAGAAAGATGTCTAGAAAAGTTGTACAAAAAAATAAAAAAATAAAAAAGCTACTCTATGAGAAAATATATGTCACAGGGAGGAAAAACTCGCAAAATATGACTGGATTGTGACTTTAATACTTATTGTCCATGATTTCTTGCAATTCAATAAGCCTTGGTGTTTTTTCTTTCTTTTTTTTTGTGTGTGTGGGGGGGCATGAGATTATATAGTAATGTACAATATAATACTAGAGAATAAATTAGATTATAGAATCTAGACATAAAGAAATAATAATTCATAATTTTGTTTTTTTGTTTTTTTGTTTTTTTCGAGACAGGGTTTCTCTGTGTAGCCCTGGCTGTCCTGGAACTCACTCTGTAGACCAGGCTGGCCTCGAACTCAGAAATCCACCTGCCTCTGCCTCCCAAGTGCTGGGATTAAAGGCGTGCGCCACCACTGCCCGGCTAATTCATAATTTTAACACTACCATAATTCTGACATTTGTCCTCACTGTTACATTCATCCTTTGTCAGTAAACTTCCTAAACTCATAGTTTAATATATGTTCTCAAAATCCTAAGATCTCATAGATCCTAAGTTCTCAAGCACTGGAGCTGAGGTACATTTCAGACTAAGATTTGTTCTGTGCCTTAGGCTAACTATGGAGCAGAGACTAAAGGAAGAACAATTCAGAGACTGCTCCACCTGGGAATCCTTCCCATATTCAATCATCAAATCTAGACACTATTATGGATGCCAGCAAGTGCTGGATCACAGGAGCCTGATATAGCTGTCTCCTGAGAGGCTCTGATAATACCTGATACTAATACAATACTAATACTTCTGTATTAGTACAGAAGTAGAGGCTCACATCCATCCATTGGGCTGAGTACAGAGTCCCCAATGAAGGAGCTAGAGAAAGGACCCAAGGAGCTGAAGGGTTTGTAACCCCTTAGCACGAACAACAATATGAACTAACTAGTACCCTCAGAGCTCCCAGGGACTAAAACTCCAACTAAAGAGTACATAAGGGGGGACTCATGGCTCTAGCAGCATGCGTATAGCAGAGGATGACCAAGGTGGTCATCAATGAGAAGAGAGGACCTTGACCCTGTGAAGGTTCTATGCCCCAGTGTAGGGAAATGCCAGGGCCAGTAAGCAGGAGGGGGTGGGATGGTGAACAGGGGGAAGGAACAGGGGATTGTTTTAGTTTTTGATTTTTTTTTATTTTTGTTCTTATTTTATTTTATTTTATTTTATTTTATTTTATTTTGGAGTGGAACCTGGGAAAGGAGATATTGTAAATAAGAAAACATCTAATAAAAAACTATTAAAAAAAGAAGTTGAGTAAAGTCTATAAAAGACTGATTGATATATAAACTCAAATGCCAAGTGGTTTCATTTCAATAACTGCATTCTTCTGTGAATGAATGAAATTGCCCTATTTCATTATAAGATAACAAAGTACTGTCGTGTGACTTCTTGATTTCTGCAATGAAAATTTTATTTGTTTACTTATTTATTTAAATATTTATCTTTAATCTTTTTTTTTTTACAGTCCAGTCATTATCCCCCTCCCAGTCTGTCCTCCTACAGTTCCTCCTTCCCCTCCCATCTCCAAGAGGATGTCCCCATGCCTCCCACCCCATCCTGCCAGGCATTCCCAATCCTCAACTCTCTCCAGAATTAGGCATTTCTTTTCTCACAGAGGCAAAAACAGGCAGTCCTCTACTGTGTAGGTGTCTGGAGCCTCATACTAGTTATTGAATACTGCCAGGATTTATTATTAAAAGACTTGGTCTTTGAAGAAAGCACAAACTTTGTTAAGTGTTTAAAATTCACTGGGAAAGTTCTTTTACTTGAGAATCCTTCTTCCGGTATGTAGGCTGAAAATATTTATGTCTTTTATTTATTTGGCTAATATTCTATTTTCTACATTGTTGTAAGTTCCCAAATTTTTATAGGAATTTACCCTCAGATAACAGTGAATAAAGTATGGTTAGGATGCCAAATAATCTTTTGGATTCTTTCAGTGTAACAAATTTTCAAATGTCATTTATTGTTTGAAAAGTATTATTAGAGAATTATATGATTTCAAGGTTCTCTTATGACTATGTTGGTAAATAATCACACTAGCAGCTTACCTAATAACTAGATTCTAAATACTTTTGAAGGAAATCAGAAAAAATATGAACTCCACATTAGTGTTTATAATTATTTATTATGTATATTTCATAATTCTGAGAATATTTAAGTGTTCTGAGTATTAGAAAACAGGTACAGTCATTTCTTACAGAGTTCATTTTAGAGAGTGGTGTTAAATAATAATTATTTCAAATTTTGAGTTGCTTTACAATAATTTATAATACTATGCTAGGGAAATTTAATTTATTAAACCTTGTCCTAGAATAACATTGAATATGAGATATTCAGAATGTTTTGCTATCTGCCTTTTGTAGTTGGTTTTTATACCTACAGAGGTGTTAGGTACATATCAATCATTGCTTAAATTCACCCTTGTTAAGTGTTTAAAATTTTCTCTAGGGAGTTAACTCATTGCCTAAATCTGACACCTGCATCCTTTATGTCTCAAAAACAGTCCACATAATTCAGACAATTATAAGAAATGTGTACTAAGTCTTCCAAAAGGTTCAATCCAAATCACTTTTATTAGTCCCTAGTATTAGTATTAAAGCTTATAGTCCATTTTTAGGAGCCTCCCTCCTTTGGCAGTAAATTGGAAAGGACTAACTGCCTCATAGCTTGCCTGCCCCCCTCTTTTTCTCTCTACTATTATTTCTCAGATCCATGCCTTACTTCATTTTACACAGGAAACACATTAATTTCACAACAGAATATATATACTCCAAAGATACAGAATTAAAACAACAAGTAATTGTTATCTTCTAGGACATTTCATTTTACTTTAAAGTAGAACAAGAGAAATGCAGAGTCTATTACACATTGTTTTTTATACATCAATATCTGCATACACAAATATGTAAATAATAATCTTTATTTATACATTATATATTTACATATATAAATTTAATAAATTAATCCAATTATATTCAAATTTATTTCAACATTAGTTAAAATACTTCTCAAATTACTTCTAGAATTTGTAAACTTAAGAACATGATTAAAATGACCATTTTTCTATCAGTAAAATCACAAAGAGCAAATAGGTGTATAGTAAGCTCTCCCAATGCAACACATTGAGTCTTGGGTGGGAGGTGTTTGCTGAGCATATCCCTGCATCACACACTAGGTCTTCACTTTTGGTTTCCTAGTAGATCCCAGTGCTACTTTTTTATCCTGAGGATACAGGCCTTATGGTGCAGTGAAACCTTTGTTGACTCTTAATGAATTTAACCTGAGGTGATAGGAATCAGATGATCAACTCCCACTGAGAAAATGAAAGAAACTCCAAGGAGTGAGCAGGATGAAGGTAAAATTATTAAGATCAAGTGAAAGAAAACTCCATGGTCAGGAGTTATCTCCTGTCACAGAAGGAGGATACCCAGCATTTTACTGTAAGAAGTTCTTCTTTTATCATTGCTGGAATTCTGTGCATGAAGTTCACAAGAGTACTGTGGGCTGGATCAGTATTAATACTCTGAATCATTGAAACATTTTTAAACTACAGACTCTTGAACACATTTTTTCAATAAAAATTTGTTTACATATCTAAAACATGGCATGTTTTGAGAAAGCCAAAGAAATCATTTTAATATCTTAACTTTGAGATGTTTTACCCATTTTATTTAACATGTGTTTCTCCACATTTTATCTGGTATATTTTATGCAAACAATATGTAAGCATATCTAGCTGGCAAAAGTCCATAGGTTCCACTTATTTTGGCCACAGAGAAAATACATTTTCTTTTCTTCTTTATTTTAATAATTGCTCCTGAGTTATAGCGTAATGAAAGTAGCTCAAAATACAAAGATTGTTCTTCATCATAAAAATACTCCTTCACACACACAACACTGCAGTCTCTAAATATTCCTTTGAAATTATTGACTAAAACAATTTCAAATTGCCTGCAAATCACATAAGAATAAGTCAATAATGGTTGACTTATTAACAAAGTTATGTCATTAATGTTCCAGAAAAAAAAATAACTTTTGGAGGGAAGTTATTTATGTCCTACAAGAATGTGTATTTACAGCATATTACTGAAGAAGCCAATGTAACATGAAAAAGGAAAAATGGAGTAATTTGAATAAAGTTTTGATGACACCTCCTTCAATCTTATTATGTTACTCCCTTTTCAAATGTCCATGGCTTCAAGTGATGCACAGGCCACAGGTGGGACTGACTGCACTGGAGTCTAATCCATGTAAATGCTCTTTTTCAATTCAAGAATTCTGAGAGATGAAAGAAATTAGTGAAAAAGCTCAAACCTAAACAAGGTTGGTTCATAACGCTCAAAGCAATATTTTCATAATATAAAGGTAAAATGAAAGGTGTATTGTAATTCACTGATGAAGTTGACTATGCTCACCAAAAGCTCATTTGTAAAACAACAGCATTCTAGTAGAAGAAGATACTTTCTAGGACTTAGAAGTTAGAGAGAAGCTAATATCTGGCTTCAGGGAAATACAGGACAGCATGCCACAGCTTTCCTCTTTTGTTAGGCTGTTGCAGCTACTGATGATTGTAAGTCAAAGCCAATGCTTATTTATGATTCCCAGGTGTAACATAAACTAACTCTGCTTGTGCTCTTAAGTAGAACCACAATGCATAAGTGGCAGCACATCTAATTATAATAAAGTTTATTATATATTTAAGCTCATTCTTGACATACTCTCTAATGAAGAGTTCTTTCAAATATTAGTCTTCATTGTAATTTTCTGATGATTCAAGGATACTTTCAAGATTGTTGTTACTTTCAAAACTGCTCATACAACATCCATGGCTCAGGAAATGGTCTTAATTTTCCTTTTATTTAAGAAACACATTTTTTTCCTGCAAATGACTCTCCTTTTCTTTTTTTTTATTAGATGCTTTCTTTATTTACAATATCTCCTTTTCCAAGTTCCCCTCCAAAAAAAATAAAAATAAAATAAAATAAAAACTAAAACTAAAACAAACCCCTGCCCCCCCTCCCTTAGAAGGCCATTATTGACACTGTGCTTTATTCCTCTATTTGACATGTCCAGAGGACATGGAAAATTTTCTGGAAAGAGCTTGCAAATCTCGGTGTCACAGTAATATTTCTTATTTGTGGAAGATGCTCAATATATCAATATTAATAGGTACAATAGACATTGACTCCATTTCTCCTTAAGGAGTTTAAGGTTCCAGTGCAGAAAACAACTAGAGATGATAGGTATCAAGAAAACTAGAATCCTATACGATCCTGGAGGGACATTTGGACTGCTATAATCCCATGCTAAAATTTCAACAGATGAGAAATTGATTTTTAGAATGAACAAAGATTGTATTTTCTTTAGATGGAATATACTCCCAGTAAAGATGCCATGATATTTTGGAAATAGCTGTATGTTTAGAATAGAGTAAAAAGTTAGTTGATAAGACAGTGACAGAGTTTGAGATAATTGGCTGCAATTTTGAAAACATAATCCTGGAAAAATGCTACAAAACAATGCATGATAAATAGGAATCCCATGTGAGAAGAAAAGTTATCCTAAGTAGCAAACTTCGCTGCTGTCTTATTTTAAAAAATAATTGGGGTGGGCTGTTAGAGATTTAGCCCACTAGCAAAGCATTTAAAGACACAGGCTTAATACCCAAAATAAAATAAATATGGAGGGAGGAAAAGGAGAGGAAGAAAAAAGAAGAAAATAAAAAGAGAAATATTTGAGGTGTAAGAGAATACAAAGAAACTATAGTGTGTATTAAAGTATTTTAGTTAAGCTAGAAAAATGGGTTCTTAAGCCTTGAAGAAAATGTTTTAAAGGATGTTTTATTTAAAGCAATTTGGTGAAGAACAAATTACAGTGACCTGAAAATTATTCTTAGATTTTTCAATGTGCCTTCACATTGACAAATACTAATGCTCTGCATGAAATGACAGACTTAGAATTGTTTCACAAACCTGTGAGATTGGGTATTACAGAGATTCTTCTATCTTTGTTCCATTACTCCATGCATTTTAAATTTCATGTTTGGGCCTTTGTTTAAATTGGAGTTGTTTTCTCTCCAGAAGAAGATGGCATAGCAATTTATTTAATGTGACTTAAAAGTCTTTTAATAGAAGCATTTGTACAACTTACTAAATATCAACAGAATGCATTATAAACCATATTTGGAGAAATTTATATTTATAAGCACTAAAATAATATAGTTATATAATATAACATTTAGTAATTCAACCTTATCTGAGTTATTTACAACCTAAAGCTGCCTTAAAGTGCAAAAGCATTATAAAATAATTCTTAAATGATAAAAGAAAGAAATATATTTTGCTCTGTTATTTTACTGAACTCATCCAAAACAATCATGTATTAAGGTAATTTCTACTCTTCATATTATCCTCATAGTTGAGATGGAGTAATGTTTATGCAGACTTGACTGTTGGCACTGCTGCCTGACAGATGAGAAGCCAATCCTGTCTTGGTGCTGCCTTACACTTTCTCTCTCTCTGAAACATGAGACTTTTCTCTAAGGAGATAGAAGTCAAATGTTTTGATCTTGTGGACTTTCTTCAAATATTAAATTTGTTACATGATGAATGGGCTGGAGACAACAGGTAAACACACAAGTTCCTAGCCTTACATTTTTAAGAAAAATGTTAAAGAAATAAAATCTCTCTCTAGAATTCAGAAATATTGAGAAAAATAATCTAGAAATGGAAGTAGTGAATAATTCCTGTATTATGATTTGAGAAAAAAACACAAGCGTGAATTGAATGTTGCAGAGCAATGGGGAAAGATTAGTAGAATGTGAAAGACAAAAGTAGCAAAATCAACAAGCCACTTTCACATACTGAGGGTCAGGTAGCAACAAGGCTCTGTTGAGTCAAGAGCCCTTTAATATGTGGAAGGTTCACTCACAGACTTGAGCTTCAATCAATAGAAACACATCCATAATGCCACACAGACCTCAGAAAGGAAAGCTTTCCTAACATGAAATTTACCTCAGATTACAGTAAGCTAAGATTACTTAACAAAACCTAGACATTTCCCCTAAAAAATAATAATCTAAAGATACCTTTATATAAAAATATGACTATGATGATGCTAGTTATATTTCTAAAATGTTTGATTCATTAGAGAAATTATAATTTATTTACAAAATATAATGTTATATTTCCATCAGAATAGGTTCCTATAAACCCTAAGTAATCATAAAAATTTTAAAATCTAGACTCAAAAATGTGTTTAGAAGCAAGGCATGTAATCTAAATAGATTATATTCTGGAAATAAAATTTAAATATTGGCCTACATTTTTATTTATTTATAGCTGAAAATATCATAGCTTAATGGTTGACTTTATTTTAATTTGTGGTCATTTGGACATATTTTGATAAATATACGCTATATTTAATGTTGTCTATTTTAACAATATAACCTAAGCTTATTGTTTAGTATAATATTCATGTTTCCTTTTACAATGTTCTTATTTACAAATAAGATTGTCTAGCATCTAGATCACACACTAATGGCCAAGTTACATACTAAATTGATTAAATTTAAAACTATAAACCATGAAACTCTGATACATTACTTGGAAAAGAAATATAAACTACTGTTATTATTTGTATACATTTGTTCTTCTTATATGTATCTATTGAACTATCTTGGAAAGCTTTATCCATGGAATGATCTGATAACTTTCTCAAGTATATCTCCATATGAATATAAAAAGTTATTGTCTTCATTTGGGATGTTAATTAAAAGAACACAGTTCCTAGAATCGGTACAACTAACCAGTTTCAAGGAATAAAACCATGTTCCATCAAACACATTAGAATCCAAAGGAGAGAAAAAAAAAAACTGCAGAAAAAGAGGCAATATGATAAGGTCACAAAATGCCACTAAGCAATTTTATGGTAGGGGTCACCACAACATGAGGAAATGTATGAAAGATTCACTGTGTTAGGAAGGTTGAAAAGCACTCAGTGCATGATCATTTGTGTACTTATTTCAGGAAGCAGCAAGGACAATTCCTCACATTAGGATGAGTGACACTGAGTAGAAGTAACCCCACTGTAGAAAGAAATAAAGCAGATTCTTCTCAAGCTAGGCTTCTCTCTGGGGTAATAACATTCTCTCTACCACATTTGGCAGTAGGGAGCAAAGTGACAGAGTCCAACTCCAGTCATACTGAGTTAGCACTTTGCCCTGAAATTCTATAACCACAAAATTTACAGCAAATCATAAAAGAGTGTGATTATCTCCCCAATCAATCCCTTCTGAACTGTTTGACTCAACATATTTCTATCTAGTTTAGCACCTCAAAATATGTTTTATTCTGTTAGGCTATGGAAGGAGTTACAGAGATAAAATTTATATTTAAAAAATGAAGAGACTTTTAAAGCAAAGATTTGCATTCTCCTAAAGAGTGGCAGAACATAGGTGTCGCTAGTCAGTTCTTTCCTTATATTGAAAAGAGAATAGATGTAACAGGATGCATATCATGGACTTAGGGAAACCATGCTTACTACTTGATTGCACAGCAGCTTGCTTATTTTCTTACCAACATAGAAATGATGGTTGCTAAAACGATTGCAAATGACTTTCAATATTATTGTTATTTGATTATCTTTTCAATTTATTGCTATGGCAAATATCAAATTATTTGAGACAACTATGTAGTCATACCATGTTAGATATTTATGTAAGGCAATTTCTCTATGTCCAGAAACCTGCTTTCTAATGAACACGTCACTGATCAGTTGATTCTTTACGTAGATGTGTATTTATACCATGGTGAACTATTGTTCTTATTTATATATTTTGAAACAAAGTTTCACAATGTAACTATATAGTGAGATCACTATATCACAATATATTCCATGTAGACCTCAGATTTATATAAACCCTCTTCCCTCTGCCACCCAATTGCTGGACGAGTCACACCCTCACCCAAAAACTGCTTTTCCTGTTTTTATATATATTATAAAATTTCATAAGTGAATACAATGAGATACCATGTCCATTCCTATTTGATTCCTTCACATTTCTCTGGATAAAACACACTAATTGTACATAATAATAGGTTCCATTATAGATTTTATATATTTATATTTTGATCATATTCACTCCCTCATTACACTCTCTTGTTCTCATCTCATGCTAAAAGCAGTAATTATATTTTTATTATTTATTTATTTATTTACATCCCAAATGCTACTCCCCTCATGGAGTTCCTCCCTTTACCCTCCTCCTCTTCACCTATGAGTGGGCAGCCCCATCCCTCTCCAGTATTCCCCCATCCTGGTGCATCAAGTCTCTGCAAGAATAGGTACATTCTCTCCCACTGAGGCCAGATATGGGAGCGTCTGCTACTTATGTGCAGGGGACCTCCTATCAACTCTCCTATGCTCTTTGGTTGGTAGTTATTCTAAGGGTACCTACCACTAATCCTTTTGCTGCAAATTTTAGTTTTACTTTGTATTAGAGAAGCCAATGTGATTGTGGGCTTCTCTCATAACTGTTATCAAATCCTGACAAAGGAAACTTGAGAAAAATAGAGTTTGTTTTGTCTTACAGTAAGTATGAAGGGGTATAGTCAGTGGTGACAGGGAAGACTTGGTAACAGGAGTGTAGGCAGCCTGGTTGCTCTGCCAGAAGGAAGCAGAGAATGATAAATGCTCATATTCAGCTCCATTCACCTTTTTATTCAATCAGGAACCACAGCCTATCAAATGGTGTTTTTCATATTCATATTGGATTTCCCCTGCTCTATTAAACTTTTCTGAAAACGCCCGAACAGACACACCCAGAATTATGTTTCCATGGTGATCCTAAATTCAGTCAAGTTAACAATGAAGATCATCTGTGACATTTACTGAAGACAGATGTTCATTTTCTTCCAGTAATTTGTGAGTCACGGCAGTCCTAGTACAATGGGAAGTGGTTTTTACTGGGACTAATTTATTAATTCTATAATGTCGCATGAAATGCTTAAGATGTAGAGTAGCAAATTTAAAGGAAACAAACTCAGAAAACCTATTCTAAATGATATCAAGCATGAGGTAATCAAGAAGAAGAGGTTATATTGGTGTAAAGATAAACACAGAGATCAATTGAAATCAAGATCAAAATCAATTCTAGAACTGAAAACCTAGAAACAGAACACAAAAAGGATGATCTGATCTTTGACCAAAGCAGTTCAAAGAGAAAAGGAGTCTTTTCAAAAGTAAAAGTCTAGAAACTTAGTCACTAAATTCATAGAAATGTGAAGTGCAAATCTCTCCACAGTTCACAATGGAACTGCTATTGTTCTCCTTGGCTGGGGACCTATGTATTCTAGTAATTTGTAAAGCCCCACATTTGAATGGGTACACACTGGAGCCTGGATGGATAGAGTGGTAGGTACCCTTGGAACAGAAAGCTCCAAGTTAGAGCTTTGCTTTCTAAAGACAATTCATTATATTCAACTTGTTTTAGACTTTGAGTATATTACATGGCAGAACAGAGTGGGTCCTGGAGTCATGAGATCAGTTTGATTCCCTTGTACAGGAGCCTCCCAGGTTATGCGCACTGATTTTTATTTCTATTGTATTTTTGCCCTTTGCAAACTCAGTTTACCCCTAAGAGAGTCTAAACTCTGTAATAAGTACTCAATGGTGAAAATGACTGAAATTTGAGATGCTGTTGAATAGAACATCTCCTTTCACCTGTTTCTTATTAGATTATTTTCCACAAAAGAAGCCAGGCACCATACCCTAGTAAAGCCTAAACAGCCCTATTAGCACCACTGTCATTTGTAAATTGAAACCTTTAAAAACAAAAATGCAATTGTAAGTTTATGAAACATGTTTTTAATTAACACAAAATATAATTACATAATTTCTCTCATTCCATTTCCTGCCTCTAAAGAATCTCCTACCTATCTTAACTCCCTCTCAAAACACAATTTATTTTTCTTTAATTGTTAGGCAAAGACATATGAATACAACTTGCAGACTCCATTTAGTGTGTATGTAGATGGTTTCAAGGCTTATCATTTAAAAATAGATACTTTTTAATGGGATCAATCTTAGTGACTAATTCTCCAGCTCTCATCATTGCTTAATTGCTTATACTTTTTTGCCTATCAGTGGGGACCCATGAGCTTTTTCTCTTTCCACATTAACATGTCTATTGGTATTATCTTTGGGAAAATCTTATTTATGTAGCCAAATTGTTGAAGTATTGCGGGTGAACTTTCCTTCACATTTCCAAGAAACAGTCTCAGAGCAGCTCTCCTAGTCCTCTGGCTCTTAGATTCTTTCCAGTCCCTCTTCTATATGTGCCCTGAATTGTAGGTACAGGAGTTGTATTATACATGTTGTATCCATTGGTGCTGTAAACCCTATGATCATATGTCTGTATTTTGTCAAGTTATGGATTGGATTGTCGTGATTATCTCTCTTGCAATGAGAGGCTCCTTTGGTGAAAGATGGGAGCTACACTTATTTATGAGTACTATTAGGATATATATTAAGGGTGTAGTTAGAAATTATGTTTTTCTAATAAAGTAGTAGTAACACATTCTTCTCAAGAGTCCAACCTTACAAGGCCTGTGGTAGTTGGCTATATTTCTAGTACTAGGCTTGACCTCCCTCGTGTTGAGAAAGTTTTAAGTGTAATTAAACAGCTGTAAGACAGTTGAAATTGGCTTCTTCAGAAGCTGCCAATCTTTTTATGACTGCACCCCTGGTTAACATGATGAATAGAGTCTCACATTACAGAATTATTCAAATAAGTCATCCCTCCTCTCTGACTCAAAGAATCAATTCTAGAAAATGTTTTAAATTTAAAGTTCTTAAATTTGGAGACATTTTTGCATAGTAATAGACAATGTTGTAATATCTATTAGTTGTTTTACATTTTTCTGATACAAATGCATGACAAAATGATATACTAAATAATTATTTATTTAGGCTTACACTGTGAGGTTATAGTCCATAATATGGGGAAGTGAACACAGTGAGAAGTAGAGGTCACTGGTTATGTTGAATCTACAGTCAGAAAACACCAAGATGTATGTTAGTGCTCAGCTCAATTTCTTATTATTCAGCTGAGGATTCCATCCCATGAAATGCTACAAGCCATAATTATAATTTTTTTTTTCCACTTCAAGTGACCATATTTAGAAAGTTCCTCAGAGTTGTGTCTACAGGTTTGGAGTACGTGTCTACAGCTATCGTGATTGTAAAGCCCATGAGCTAATAGTCTTTATTAACTTTCACACCTGGTATAATTAACTGTAATCTGTAAACCACATGTGAACCAAGTTGTCATAATTTGAATCTATAATTTCTTCTCCAAGCTCATGTTTTGACCATTCATTTCCCAGTTGTTTTGATAATTTGGGAGGCTATGGAGTGTTTGGGAGTTAGTGCCTAGAGGATGAACATGTCATTAGGTTATAACATGGGTCTTGTTCTAGTTTGACTCTTTATTTTATATATATACATATATGTAATTATGCGTATATACATATGCATGTATATAATTGCATGTTTTATGTATTTACACTTCAAATGTTATCCCCTTTCCCGGTTTCCCCTCCAGAAACCTCCTACACCATCCTCCCTCCCCCTGCTTCTAAGAGGGTGCTCACCCACCAACCCACTCTTGCCTCCCCACCCTGGCACAATGTTCCCACCCTGTAGGGACACTGGGGCATTGAGTCTTCAAAGGACCAAGGGTCTCTCTTCCCATTGATGTCCAACAAGGCCATCCTCTTCTACTTATGAGGCTGGAGCCATGGGTCCCTCCATTTGTATTGTTTGGTTGGTGGTTTAGTCCCTGTGAGCTCTAAGGGGTACTGGTTGGTTGATATTGTTGTTCTTTCTATGGGGCTGCAAACCCTTTCAGCTCCTTCAGTCTTTTCTCTTACTCCTCCATTGGGAAACCCATGCTCAGTCCAGTAGTTGGCTGTCAGCATCTGCCTCTTAGCTCCTAATGTCCATGAATCCTTGGACTTCATATTTCTGTGTATGTTTATTTTTCTTTGGATTCTAGGGTATGATGCAATGTAAAATTTAGTTTTGAGATTTGAAGTTAATAAAAAGTAAATTACTTGGATACAGATTTAGATAAATATATTGATATAATTTATGCCAGGGTTTTGACAGATTTGATGTAATATCTCAAACAGAAAAGTATGTCCACTGAATAATTAGATGCAGAATTAGAATGAATTAGAAGGTTTATGGTGAAAGGTTTAGTGTGACAGTTATTTGATTGATGTATATACTCGGCATATTCAATACTGTAGGAACCCATTTAGATTAAACACATATAGTAGACTGTTAGGCAACTAATTGATCACAGTAAACCACAATGAATAGACATAAATTTTAATTTAGTAGATTATAAATTTCTTTCTAACATTTTGGTCCTGAAGAATTTTCACTCTGTAGACATATTGCAGTCTGTCCTAAGCGACCCCTTTTCTACAACCTTCAACTTTTTAAATTCAGTACAGAAAAGTTTATTGTTGCCTGTAATATTTGGGAGCATCCCCTTGAACCAGTGTTAAAAAGGCATTTTTCCCACTCCACCTGACTCTAGTATCAATCTAAAAACATGTCATGGCCAAACAATGATGTTAACAGAGATGCTGGAATGAAAAAGTGATGACATACAGTGTGTATCTGCCATTCATGTACAAAGGCAAGCAGATGTACTGCCTGTTAAGAATGTTCATCATTGTGATCCTATATCCATGCATCAGACTGTACCTTGCAATTTTTATGAATATATTTATTCAACAGTATCATAGACACACACCGTTTCAATACTTTGGGTATTTTAAAGCATATCTAACCCTCAGCAGTACTTTCTAGGAAGCAATAGTTGGAATGGAAATAACTGAATATTGTTTTCTTGTTATTTTACTTCCTCCATTTCTAATTCCTTTGCCTCAATGTGTAACATGGGAGATGATGTATTATGTATTGACAGCAGTGCCCTGCTACTATACAAATATCACTGAAGATTACCATACACATTTGGTCCTACACCAAAACCTTTCTATCATTTGTGATTTTTCTAACACTATGGAAACACAAGTAGCAAACTGAAAGGTAAAAAGTTCTTCAGTCCAACAGTGAAAAGAAGGGAAGCTCCTCCATGACAAGTGGACTAAGATGAATACAGGTCAAAAGGAAACGTTTCCTGCTGCGAGGACAGAGATAACAGAGACAGTGAACATCCAATCTTTTGGAAGCACAATCAAAGCCACTTAGCACAGAAAACACTACCTCTTTCTTGACATAAGCCAAAGCATCATGCATATCAGCTTCTTTACTTCTCCGAGTAAAGGCCTGTGGTTTTGCCTTTAGTTGAAATGACAGTATTTAACGTACTTGACAGCAATGAGATTATTAAATAAAATTGTATTAATTTTATTTTATTGATGTATGAAATTATATATTCACTTAATATATGTGTATTTGTATATATTACATACATGTGTGTATGTATGTGTGCATAGTTGTGTTTGTGTTTATGTATATTTATATGTTTGTGTGATCTGTATATATTAGTATGTGTGGGTCTGTGTTTGAGTCTCCATGTGTGTGTGTTTGCATGTGTGTATTTGTCTTTATAAACATGTATGTGTATATATGTGGGAGATCAGATTTGTGGGTGTTAATTTGTGTGAGTAAGTTAGTGTGTGTATGTTTTTGTATATGTATGTGTATGAGGGTGTGCTTTTGTGTATTGTGTGGATGTGGATGTATTTATGTGTGTGTGTGTTTGTGTATGTGTATGTATATATTTGGATGTGTTTGTAGGTTTGTGTGTGAGTAGGTGTATGTATGTGTTTGTATGTATGTGGGAGTGTTTGTGGGTATATGTACATATGTGTGTGTCGATAATGTGTTTGTGGGTGTATTTGTGTATGTGCTTGTGTTTGTGTACTTGTGTGTGTAGTATGTATTCATCTAAATAGGCAGTTGTGTATGTGTAGTGTGTCTGATTATATGTATGTGTATAGAAATGTGTAGGAATATATACATGTACATATATATCTTATAGACCACAAATCAACATTTCAGACGCTGAATTAATGGCCTTGATACTGCTAATAAACTACAGCTTCTGCTACTTGTATTCAGCTTGTGTTTTCTGATGGTCCCCACCTCGCAATTAACAACTTTATTTTTGACAGTAATTTGCATTTTTATTTAGTAGAATCATCCCCTCTATTTTTAACATAGCTTTACATTTCAGAAAATCAGGCCATTTTTTTTTACTATGTCTCATAAATGTGACCTATTTTTAAGAGAAATAGGTTAAAGAATGCTCTATGATTTATACATATATCACATTTAAAATTTTCAAACTATATTTCAATTCATATCATCACCATGATTAGATGTTGTGATATTTATAGTATGGCTGACCTGTGAACTCTTCCGAGGCTATTTTTATATTCCAGGGAGTCACTAGTACATCAGGCAGAAGTCATTTTTGGTGATTAACTGAGCAACACTAACACTATAAACCAAAATGATTCTCACAGAAGCTCACTGTCAAGAAAAGTTTTTCTTACACTATGTGAATACTCAGATTTTTCTTCCTATTTTTTTTTACCTAGAATTTAGAGGGATTGACCTATAGAGAGAGGGGGGAAGGAGGGAGGGAGAAAGGTAGGAAGAAGGAGCATACCTATGGTCTTTATCCTTTTAAATGATTTGCCATATTTAGTTCCCTTTCCAACTCTGTTTTATATGTTATTATTTCACACACACACAAAAAAACCCTACTCGTGTGTTTTTAGGCTCCAATATTGCGCTGGATTTGTATTTAAATGCATTTATAGTGAAGGTTATAATATGTTACTTTAATAAAAGCAGCTTTTATCTATCGAGTGTTGAGTACCTGGTTATTGGGTAATGTATTTTGTCATCATTTAGTCCTCAAAATAATCTTGTACTATAGAGACCATAGATTCACTTTTTCAAGGTCTAACAGAAGGTAGGAATTGTATCCTCTCAAGCTGGTTGGAATATCAGTGTGCTTCACTGTTGTCTTATCTAGTGAGTCATGTATATAGTGAGATAAGACAAATTCTTAATTCTGTTATAGCTGCATCATACAAATGAAAATGAAAAGACTCAGAGTTCTTTACAGTCTACAGATTTTCTTCAGCAGGGTGCATATATATGAACATCCAGGATAATTTCTGATCCAGACCACTCTTGTTAACTGCCCAGCATGCCCAGAATCTAGCAATGGGTGCCATGCAATCTCTCTTACACAAGATGAACTGTTTGTCCCTTTAAAATGCTAATAAAAATTGTAAGTAATTAGTGTATAAATCCTACACACAACTAAAAGACATGAAGCAGCTTGTTTTACAAACATTCCTTCTAAGTTGAATGTGGTAAATCATTCCTATAATCCCAGCACTCAGAAGGCAAAATGAGAGAATTGCATAAGTTTTGATATTTTTCCTATTTTTTATTGAATGTTTTCTTTATTTACATTTCAAATGTTATCCCCTATCCTGGTCCCCCCAGAAGTCCTCTACCCCATCCATTCCCCTTGCTTCTATGAGGGTGTTCCCCCACCCACCCATTCCCTCCTCCCCAACCTTGCATTCCCCTATACTGGGGCATCCAGCCTCCACAGGACCAAGAGCCTCTCCTCCCATTGATGCCTGACAAGGCCATTCCCTGCTTCATATGTAGCTGGAGCCATAGATACCTCCATGTGTACTCCTGGGTTGGTAGTTTAGTCCCTCGGAGCTCTGAGGAATATGACTGGTTGATAACTTTTGATTTTAAGGCCAACATGGGCTACACAGTGAGTTGCTAGATAATCTAGCCTACAGTATGAAAATGCATTAATATTTACAGACAGATATTAATATTAATATTTACAGAAATTATTATTTATAGGTTCATTAATATGTATTTTGATATATAAATATCTTTCGCATGTAAAATATATTATTTTAAATGTAATACATAAATATACCATAAGTATATATACACATACAGTTATACATATATTTATATATATGTTCATATATATGTATGTGTGTGTAAATTGATGTGAAAATATTTATACACACATATGTACATATATTCTAAATTAAGAAAACAGTAAAAACTGGGTAGTACTTTTAAGTCACTTACTACTTGAAAAATTAAAAGAGCTCTGCACTTATAGCATATTTATTTAAATATACCAATAGACATATTCTTTATAGGAAGACAATCTGAATGTAATAAATCACAGGAACACTAGGAACATTCCCTTCCAGATCTCCACACTTCCTTCATATACATGATTGATAGACTATCTGAACATCAGAAACATAAGACACTGTTTATTGCCTAAGATTCTTCTTATATTATTATTTCTGCACTGACATCTCCTCATCCTAAAAAGGCCTTTGACTATTTGTCTTTTAAATGATGCTATGATGCATCATCTTTTAAATTATGCCATGAAGCTCTCCTATGAGGTAAGGTGGGAATGAAATGGGTTCTGTGTTACAAAGAAGACTGTTTCTATCATCAGTGAAAGTGTGATCACGTGCTCTAGCCTCTGTGTCCTTGCTACGAGTGTACAGCCCGCAGTGCCTGCGGTTCAAAGCTCTGTTTGTTGTTCAATAGAGTATTAGTTTCCTCCTCTTCGTCCCGCTTCAGTGTCTTCATGATGGTTATTTTATAACACTGACATTCACTTCATACAGCTTAAAAGGTAAATTTATTAGAAATACATTCTGTAAACTCAGAAAACCCCAGTGAAATATTATTAAGTGGGTCTCCATATAGATAAGGATCAGTTAGCCACAAATGGTTGGATATCTATGCAGAATTGTTCATTCTTTCTCTGTGTTTCCAAATAGCTTTTCAAGCCTGTTTCCTTCACTTTTCCTACAACAGATCTGGTGTACCTTCTTTTACAAACATGTGGCTGACCTAAAGTATTTAGTTGATTTTCTCTAGAAATTCAATTGGGCTCCAAATCCACATTCGAAGGGAGAGAATATGATTGTTTCCTGTTAGAACATATTCCTGGTACTGTAACGACAAGCTGCTGAGGGAACATAACCTTGTGTACACAGATGTGGATAGGCTTCAAACTCCATGCTTGAATATGCAAAATGATGAAGTTACACCCAGAATTTTCATTTAAACTCTGCTTTGCAAAAAAGCCCTAACCATCTCCTTTAATGCTAGCTACTACACTAAATATTGCACTATGTAGATCATGAGACCTTTTACTTGAATCATGTTAGACAGAATTAAGAGTTCACAAAGACTATCTGAAACACTATTAGACAATTTGCACAGTATCAGTTAAAGATACTCATGGATTGTCATGACAAACATAAATAATCTTATCATTTTTATTGTGTACTTAAATCAAAGTCACAGCAAGGTTCAATGTCTTGTGCAGAAGCAAAGTCCCCTACAAGAAGGTGAAACAGGGATGCTTGTCTTAATCTACAGGTAGCCATGTGCAATAATCCCCATTGTCCATACTGCTGCTAACTGAAAGATGGAGAATTCATGCTTCGTTTTTTGGTGTTTTGTTTTTGGTTGTTTGGTTGTTTGGTTGTTTTTTTGTCGTTTTTATTTTACCTCAGACAGGCATAAGAATAAATTCCTTTTGCTCTGTCATCAGTATAGCAGCTGAGTGTATAAACTTCAGAGTGCTGTGGACGGTGGATTTGGAATGGCTGCCTAGTATCACTTTGCTTCAGTGTCCTCATCTGTTTACAGGTGATAATAATTCCAGCTCACGGAATTGTGAGAATTCAATGAGGTTCTCAAGTGCCTGACTTAAAGTAACGCTAAAAGCTGACAATTAAGAAACATCTGCTCTGTGACAGATATGGCTTAATTGCTTCTCCTGGTTAACACTCTTAATACTCAGAGTGACTGTATGTTACGAACATAACACAAGGAAAATAAAGCAGAGAGAAGTCCCCTGCTATGTTTTCATGGAGCTAGAAGGCAATGGGACCAGAATTTAACCCAAAGTCAATCTGAGTCTCCACAATGGAGCTCTTAATAAGACTACTGTAAAGACACCCAGAAGATAGTCAATAACAACGTCTCAGCATAACGACACTGATTCTTCCAATTTTTCCTACCACCATTTATATCCAATAATACAGTTTTAATAATTCCTAATTAAATAATTGCACAATATGATTCTCTATAATGTGTATTTTAAATTGGAAGCAATGTCTTATAAGGTGTACCTCAAACCTTGCTGAATATATTTTCCCAGAAAAGCATGAACAAGCTTCAATACACTCCAAATAGAACACTGATAAGTAGGTCGAAAAATTAATCCTATCCAACTCTAAATTACTGAACATATTAATTGATTGGCATTGATTTCAGGATCACAGATTACTCAAACAAGCATATCACCCATCATAAAAGCTATATCACTAAAGTTCATTGCCTAATGCAAGTATCTTCTCTTCCCTAGCGAATTCTACTCCTTATGAAATCTTTGGGAGCAGCAGTATGTATTTTGCAACTTTCTGAGCTCCCTAGTTGTTTAAGATTCCTAGGTTTCTTAAGCTTTGGGGGTTTTCTGAGTTTTATATATTCTCCCTTATCCTCTCAGAAGTATTTCAATTCAGCGGCCCAAACTATATGCCAGCCATCAATTCATTATTTTTTACACAGATGCATATATCTACACTGAATGTTCTGAATGCAAAACAGGTATAATTTCAGTACACACAATGGTTGATTTCACCCTTAAGAAGCAATAAATTAGTCATGGGAAGGATTCACTCCAGAGGGTCCCACTTACTATCTTCATGAGTTTCAATTTTAGTGTCTATAATTAGACAGCTCTGGGGTAGGACCTAGGAAATATAACAATCCCCCAGGGTAACTTTGTTTTAAAAGGAGTGAGATTCATTATGCTAGTTAAACCTTAGAAGGTCTGAAAAAAATATTTTCCAGGGAGGCTGTAGAAGTGACAGAGCAAAGATGTTGCTCAGTGTCTCCCCAGTCAATGACCTGCCAAAGGGTAGAGAGCTCCCTGGGTTTTGCATGAAGCACTTAACAGATCAGCCTTTTAGAACATGTCAAAGCAGAGGAGAGGCTGTGCTGGCACAATACATTATTTAAGTATTTGAATTGTCTTTGAACGTGACAGTCCATTCAATGTTTTTTTTTTCAATCACATAACAGTTACGTGCCTTAGACTAAGGAAGAATGAACATGCTTCCAAATCAGTCACAAGGAGTGCAGACTTAATTGAATGTGATTTATAAATTGCTGCTGCTATGGATTCTGTTGTAGCTGGCAAAACCTGCTGCTATGTACAGCAGCTGCATTCTGTAGTTGAGGTGTGCCTGTATCCATTAATGGCTGTCTTGGGCACAGACACAGTTTCTTAACAGATGTCATTTACCTAGAGTGACACTGCATATGGAAATCCCTGCTGTTTCCTCTTTGCACAGCCAGTGAGAGGAAGCTGTCTTCTCCCCTGCACTCTGAGTTGTATTGCTGTCAGGTAATGACTCAGAACGAAAGAGTTACCTTTAAAAAAACATTCCACCAGGAGAAATTTCTCACTGTGGCAAAAATGACTGTATTAGCATTTTGTATGAACCAAAAAATGTTGGTACAGTATTGGGAGGAAGAGGGTTTGAATACCAACAACTCCAGATCTAAAGTCTAAGACTATACAGGCTTGTTGTCCATGAGACTCTGTATAATGAAAACACTTTTGTATTCTTTTACTTATTTACTTTTTTCATATTAGAAAACCAAATTTTAAAATATGTCAGTCACTTTTGGGTATATGCCCAGGAGTGGTATAGCTGGGTCCTCCGGTAGAACTATGTCCAATTTCTGGATGAACCGCCTAACTGATTTCCAGAGTGGTTGTACCAGTTTGCAATCCCACCAGCAATGAAGTAATGTTCCTCTTTCTCCACAACCTCTCCAGCATCTGCTGTCACCTGAGCTTTTTATCCTAGTCATTCTGACTGGTGTGAGGTGAAATCTCAGGGTTGTTTTGATTTGCATTTCCTTGATGACTAAGTAGAGGATTGCAAATTCAATCATCAATAGGAGGAGAGGACCTCAGCCCTGTGAAAGTTCTGTGCCCCAGTGTAGGGGAATGCCAGGGCCAGAAAGTGGGAGAGGGCGGGGTGGCAGGCATGGGGAAGTGGGAGGCAACAGGGGTTTGTTTTGGTTGTTTTTGTTTGTTTCTTTGTTTTTTGGAGGGGAAACTGGGAATGGAGAAATTTACATGTAAATAAAGAAAATATCTAAAAAAAAAAAAAAAATGTCAGTCACCTGTTAGCACCTTTTAAGGAAAACTATTTTTTTTTTTTTCAGAATTCCCATGTTGTTTTGTTTTCTTTTTCCATTAACTTTATTTACTTGTTCATTTTCCATCTGGCTCACAGCCCTCCTGTTCTTCCCATATCCTCTCCTCTCGCATGGCTCCTCCCCATCTTCTCCCCTTCACATCTGAAAAGAGCAAGGACCCCCTGTATATCAACCCACCCTGGTGCCTCAATTCTCTACAGCACCAGGCAAGTCCTCTCCCACTAAGGCCAGACAAAGTGAACCAGTAAGGAGAAGAGGATCTACAGGCAGGCAACAGTCAGGGTAAGTGCCTACTCTAGATGTTGGGGGGAACCCACATGAAGACCAAGCTGCACATCTGCTACATATGTGTGGGGGACCTAGGTCCAACCTTTGTCTGCTCTTTGCTTGATGGTTCATGAAGTTGTCATGCTCTCTGGGTTTCTTAGTCCTTCCCCCAACTTATCCACAAGACTTTTTAAATGAAAAAGTATGTATCCAATTAATATAGAATTGGCTATAAGATACTGTGCAGACTATGAAATATTAAAATTAAAACAATATGCTATACTAGGTGAATACAATATTACACCTTGAAACTTCATATCATTTTAACATTTTTCCATAGTTGTCAGTAATCATTCTATGATGCTGTTAATAGATCTGGATATAACACTTCAGGCTAGAAATTAAATTTTATCTATCTGGGCCTCAATATGACATGCTGTGTGTAATATGTTCTATTATAATGTTTCCCTTTCAAGAAAATAAAATAAAATTTGTGAGAAAATAAGGCTGTTTATTATTATCATTAACAGCTAACACTTGATATGTGATAGGTATTTTGTCTGGAACTGATACTATTACTATCCCCTGGGCCAGTAATTAGTGCTATTCAACAAATGCTGCCTGCTATCGACCTGCTGGCAAATGCTATGACTACAACCCCTAATTCTATGACCCCTTTAAAATGAGATGTACAAGTTATCCTAAGTTAGGAGTAAATTCAATGCACAGAGGCCTCTGGTAACCTATCTTGTAGATGACAGTTAATTAAACTTAGTGGGTTCATGGTCTGTGACATAACATCTGGGCTGGTACTATATGATAACCTTCCATTAAAGAAACAGATATAGGAGGATAAAGGCTTCTAAAATGTGGAGCTATTTTCCCCACTCCTAATGAAAGGTTTTATTTTTTATTTCGTTTATGAAATCATAGCTCTTTGCTGCTCTTTTCATTTCTAATATATATATATGTGTATGTATGTGTGTATACATATATATAATATCTCATGAATTATCTTAATACATTATATGATAAGGAAGTATACACACACACACCCACACACACTTATTCCCATAATTTTCCAACCCATCAAAATACTGTGACTTCTGTCTAGAATTGTCTATGTTTCTGGCAAATAGTAACCCTAAAATGGGGATGTAGTTGAAAAGCTTAAGAATTTCAAAGAAGTTAGCAATCTTGAAACACACCTGCAATCTCAGCTATTCTGGAGAAGTTTGCATGGCAAAACCCTATCTTTTTAAAAATTAATTAATTAATATTTTATTATATTTTTTATTTTATTCTCCATATTTTATTCCCCACCCCTGTCCACCCTCCTATGGCTCCACATCCCATACAACCTCCCCACTCTGCTGTCTCCATGTGGATGTCCCCATCCCCCATCCCACTTGACCTCTAAACTTCCTGGGGCCTCCAGTCTCTTGAGGGTTAGGTGCATCATTTCTGAATGAACACAGACCCCCCGACAATCCTCTGCTTATGTGTGTTAGGGACCTCATATCGTCTGGTGTATCTGCCTGTTTGGTGGTCCAGATTAATTGAGATTGCTGGCCCTCCTACAGGGTCACCCTCCCTCTCAGTTTCTTTCAGTCTTTCCCTAATTCAGCAACAGGGGTCAGCTGCTTTTGTCCATTGGTTGGATGCAAATATCTGCATCTGACTCTTTCATCTGCTTGTTGGATCTTCAGGAGTGTGGTCATGCTAGGTCCCTTTTTGTGAGCACTCCATAGCCTCAGTAATAGTGTCAGGCCTTGGGACCTCCCCTTGAGCTGGATCCCACTTAGGGCCTGTAGCTGGATCTTCTTTTCCTCAGGCTCCTTTCCATTTCCTTCCCTGTAACTCTTTCAGACAGGAACAATTATGGGTTACAGTTGTGAATGTGGGATGTCAACCCCATCCCTCATTGCAGCCCTGTCTTCCTGCTTGAGGTAGACTCTATAAGTTCACTCTCCCTACTGTCAGGCATTTCATCTAAGGTCCCTTCCTTTGAGTTCTGAGAGTCTCTAACCTCCCAGGTCTCTGGTGCATTCTGGAGGGTCCCCCCAACCTCCTACCTCCCGGGCTGCCTGTTTCTATTCTTTCTGCTGGCCCTCAGAGCTTCAGTATTTTTCCCTCACCCAATACTAGATCAGGTTCCCCTCTCCCCTCGCTCCCCCCACCCAGTCCTCTTGGGAATATAACCAAAAGATACTCCACCATGCCACAGGGGCACTTGTTCCACTGTGTTCATAGCAGCCTTATTTGTAATAGCAAGAAGCTAGAAACAAACCAGATGTCCCACGACAGAAGAATGGATACAGAAAATGTGGCTTATTTACACAATGGAATACTTCTCAGCTAGTAAGAATGAAGACATTCTGAGTTTTGCAGGCAAGTGGATGGAACTAGAAAGTAAACTCAGACCCAAAAGTCCATGTATGGTATATACTCACTAATAAGGAAGAAGAAGAAGAAGAAGAAGAAGAAGAAGAAG
>NW_022196897.1:86224450-86227773 GCF_008632895.1 Mastomys coucha
AAGGAGAAGGAGAAGAAGAAGAAGAAGAAGAAGAAGAAGAAGAAGAAGAAGAAGAAGAAGAGGAAGAAAGTCCACAGAGCTCAAAAAGATCAACAAGCTGAAATGCCCAAGTGAGGATCCCTCAGTCCCACTTGGAAAAAAGAAGAAAGCAATCACATGAGGGGAGGGAAGGAGGGAAGGAGGGAAGGAGGGAAGGAGGGACCTGGGAGGGCAAAACCCTATCTTAAAGAAGAAATGCTTCAAAGGTAAACTATGTTCTGTTACCTATCCTCTGAGACATACTTTTGTTTATAAATGGGAGATTTATTAGTCAGGTTAGGAATTAAATGATCTAGTAAATATCTTCCCCAGTGAACCAAGCAGAAATAAATTACAGGCCAGAGATACTAGGAACATCTCCACACTGAATGATCCACAGACATAGCTTACTAAATTTCCTCTGCAACTTTATGTCATCCCCTTAAGTCAACTCCTTAAGGTTTGCTGAGGATTCTTTGCCTAACAAATCAATAAGTATATTCACTGAGAGTCAAAGGATATTAATATTCTCCTCCAAATTTAAGATCATCAGAGAAGAAATTGGAGAAAAATTGAAAGTCAGAGATGACAGTAGCACTATGAAATGCTGTCTTGTGCACATAACACAGCCATCACAATTATAACCCTATGGCAAGGTACACACAACCTTCTCTCTCTCTCTCTTTCTCTCTCTCTCTCTCTCTCTCTCTCTCTCTCTCTCTCTCTCTCTCTTCTTTTTCTTCTTCTTCTTCTTCTTCTTCTTCTTCTTCTTCTTCTTCTTCTTCTTCTTCTTCTTCTTCTTCTTCTTCTCCTCTCTGGCATGAACATGCACATGCAAACTCATGCATGGACATACAAACACACACACATACACACACACATACACACATATGGTAAAAAGAAGAATAGTTTAGAAGGAAAGAAGAATATAAGATAGTAATGAAGAGGGCTATGAATATAATCACAATACCTTCTACATATTGTCAAATATAAGCAAAGTAAAATTTTAAATTTTTATTCTTACAAAGTATACTAGGAAGAACTCAGTTCTGGAAATAAGTTTACATGTGAATCAAAAGAAAGAATAAGACAATTTATGGCTGGAGTTTGATTAGAATTTATATTCTAAATTTGGCCATTTCATCCTTTTTACGTGGATCTATTTATATAATCATCCATGTATTGCAATTTTTATCTTTATGGTGGCTACTATCATGAAGCACATCATTTAAGATCACATTAAGTATTAAATTGTTGTTGCATGTAAAAGGCTTCAGACAGTTGCGGAACAGATTCTCAATGCAATATGAAAGTTACCCTACAGAAAAAGACAGCAAGTCATTGACCAGTGTCAACCTGTAAGTCTTGAAGACATACTTACAGGTAGCATTATAAAGATTATTTAGGATTATATGCATACACAACATATACATACACACATACACGCACATATATACACATGCATGTAGTATCAACCAGTAAGAAACAAGACCATGAATTTGAAGAAGAGCAAAAATGTGTATATAGGAGGGGAAAGGGAATAAAAGGCAGGAAAATATGTAGTAATTAAATTATAATATCATTTATTAAGTCACTATCACTAATTGCCATAACTATGTAGAAACTCCTAGATAAAGAGTACATGGTATGTCTCTCAATGCTTAGATCAATAGAAGGATGTATGGAGTATTAGGACTTACATTAGTAACCCCTCCCTCACACTCTCCTCACAACCACTCTACCCTTCTCCTCTGAGAGGCTAGAGATAGCCCCTCACCTGGGTACATCAGGTATCTGCTGGGGCTAGGTACATCCTCTCTCATTAAGGCCAGACAAGGCAGCCCAGGTAGAAGTAGAAGACCATATCCCACTTAGGCACCAGCAGCCCCACCCCCGATCCAGTTGTATGGTACCAACATCAAAACCAAGCTACACATCTGCTACACATGTGGGGAGGGGCCTAGGTCCAGCCTCTGTAAGCTCCTTGGTTGGTGGTTCAGTCTCTGAGAGCCTCAATGATCCAGGTTAGTTGACTCTGTTGGACTTCCAATGGAATTCTTACCTCCTTCAGGGCCTTCAATCCTTACTCCAACTCTTCCATAAGAGTCTCCAAGTTCTATCCACCGCCTGTAGTTCTCTGCATCCATCTGAGTCAGGCAAGTCAGTTGAGACTCTCAGAGGACAACCTTGCTAGACTAAGGTTGTCTAGTTAACCAGCAAACATAACAGAGTTAGGGATATGTGCTTGCCAATGGGATGGTTATTGCTTGGCTATTTCCTCAGTCTCTGTTCTGTCCCTTATGCCTACATTTCTGATAAATATGATAAATTTGGGGTCAAAATTGAGGGTGAGGTTTTGTCCCTATCACTCCAGTGGGATTTCTGCCTACTTACAAGCCTTTCAGGGTCCTACTTTCTGCCTCTTCAGGGTCCATATCATCAATGCTGTGAGTCACAGCTAAGATAAGTCAACCTTATCAAAGGGCTAACATCCAAAATTTATGAAGAACTTAAGAAATCAGACACAAACAACACAAATAGCTCAATTACAAATAGGATACAGAGCTAAACAGAGAATTCTCAACAGAGGAAACTTGAATGGCTGAGAAACACTTAAAGAAATGTTCAAAGTCCTTAGGCATCAGAGAAATACAAGTAAAAACAAATCTGAGACCCATCTTCACTTGTTCAGAATGGCCAAGATAAAAAAACTCAAGAGATAGTACATCTGGCAAAGATGTGGAGCAAGAGAAACACTCTTTCATTGCTGGTGGGAGTGCGAACTTGTACAACCTCTTTGGAAATCAGTTTAGTGTTTTCTCAGAAAACTGGAAATAGTTCTTCCTCAAGACCCAGCTATACCACTCTTGGACAAATACCTAAAAGATATGCCACTATACCACTGAGATACTTTCTCAATTATGTCCATACCAGCTTTATTCGTAATAGCTAGAAACTGGAAACAACCTAAGTGGTCCTCAACTGAAGAAGGATAAAGAAAATGTGGTACATTTACACAATAGTATGCTATTCAGCTATTAAAAATAAAGACAACATGAATTTAGCAGGCAGATAGAAGAACTTGAGAATATCATCCTGAGTGAGGTAACACAGACCCCAAAGGACATCAATGGTATGTACTCACTTATAAGTGGATATTAGCCATAAAATAAGGATACCCATGCTATATTCCATAGACCCAAGGAAGCTAAACAACAAAGAAGATCCAAGCAAGGATGCTTGAATCCCACTCAGAAAGGGATATGAAATAGTCATATGAGGGAGGGGGAGGGAGGGAACTGGGT
>NW_022196897.1:86227783-86231757 GCF_008632895.1 Mastomys coucha
TCAGCTGTGGGGAAGGAGAGGAGAGATGACCAGATGGCCATAAGAATTAATGGAAATCTGCAACTGGTGAGGGTGGGGATGTGGCAGGCATCGAAGAACACGCCAGAGATCTGAGATTGATGGTATTTTCTTTCTAATGACATGTTAGATATAAAGAGTACTAAGAGGACAAAGCCTTGTTCTTTCTTTGCTTTCCTGCTTGGACTCATTCAGGTAAGTAATGGCCTATGCAACTCCCAGGTTCTCAGAATCTGCTTTTGTATTCTATCAACCTTTGAGTGATCCCTCACTCCTCAGAACAGAAAGAATAGGAACAGGAAAAAAAAGGCATAGTAATTGATGCTATAATTAATTATAACAATTAGAAATTGATGTTATAATTTAATTACACTTCTTTCTTCTTTTCCATATCTCTAAATACTTCTATATAGCCTCCCCGTCCCCCTTCAAATTCAGGCTCTTCGCTATACTAAGAATGAGGACTTATCATTTAATAGAAGTTAAAAATGTAGTGTAACAGGTCAAAGATAGACAAAACTTAGACTTTGTTAGGATTGTTGCAGAAATAATATCTGTAATAAGCTGGCATTTTGGCTAGAATTTAAAGGCTATTTGGATTTTAAATGAAAATAATGACAGAAATGCAGAGAAGACCCTGTGACTCACTGGAATATTCTAAGTGCCCAGCCTGCAAATCTAAGAAATGTATATAGTACTGAGAATACAAGCAGAAGAGAGCCTCTGAGATTCCAATAATGAAATTGTCTTCCAGGGGTCCTTACAGATCCCCCATCTACCTTTCTATACCCATCCATTCTGCCCAGTTCCTTGCTCTCTATGGTTCACCACCAGACACAGCTATTCCTCAATACCCAGTTGTGCTTGGTCAGGGTCAGCCACTTCAAGCAGAGTAAAAAAGATGCTATTCTTGTGTTCTTCTCTGTCCATTTCTGTACTTCAATGTGTTTGACCTAGTGGCAGGTGACTTAAACATAAAGTTTCCATCTACTCACAGAAGCTTAATTTTATATTTCTCCTCTTGTCAGGGACAAATGATTATTATTGATCAACAACCTCAAGGTTTTCCCAAACTCTCCAAGTTTATTTTTTAAAGTTTATGGTTTCTCTTTAATCCTGTTGAAAGGTAACATTTTTGTCTTTGATACTGGCAAGTACGGTATATATCTCAGAACTGACACTGTATTTTAGGCTTAGATTTTTAAAACAGTTTAACCTTCCTTCTAGCCCACCACCTACCAGACCTAGTAGAAAGTAAAGATTAATAGGGCAAAGGGGTATATGGACTTGTTTAGAAATAGCTCTTTGGGGTGATTCCAATCTTTGTTGTCAGGATATCAGCAGGATAGTTCACAAGAACAGGAATCAGCAGTGGTAGCTTGATTCACTCCACCATTCATGAATCAGCAATGGAAGTTCAATCCAGAAGAAACTGCAAGACCCAAGTCTGCAGAAGTGACAAGAAGCCACCTGGAATATCATAAGAAGTTATATTGTGTGTTTCTCTCTACAAAGTCACAACAAACAGTGATCAGCAAATAATGTAAGGTAAACCAATACCATGGTGGTATCAGTAAAGAACATAGTCATCAAAGCCCAACGAAGACCAGCAAAGAGTGACAAGGTGAACCAATGCCATAGCATCGTCCACTGTCTGTTGGGTTATAATTATTACCTTTCCAAATATCATATGTCCTCTCAATCATCCACTGTAACAAAACATCACATGCCCTTTTTCTAAGAAACTTGTAGAAAGATACCACTTGTCTCTTCTCAGCAAAACTGCCTCCCACATATCTGGTTCAGCAAAAACATCCTGTCATAAGATAGTTTCCAGAAAAAAAAATCACATTACAGAACTGAGTCTCCCAAGAAATGACAAATTTCATTGTCACTGTATTTTTACATGGATTGTCATGCACACATATGCATACAGAGATGTAAATATTCTTTATAATATTAAAATAAATATTAAAATTAGGGGATACCTCAACATTTGAGGAAGAAAGTGTTCCTTTGATTTCCACAGGCATAGAACTGCATTTAAGTGTGCTTATATACAACAACACTCACACACACACACACACACACACACACACAAAACACACACACACATTCACACACATGCTCACACACTTACAAATTAGAACTTAAAAAGAAATGATACCATATATGAATGATATAAATTTTAGATGCCAATTTTGTTTTAAGCAGAGATAATCATACTTAATGAAATATTTAACTTAGTGGTATTTGAAGATATAAGAGGATTCTAAAAACTGTTCAAATCAAGTAAATGAAGCCAGTTGCCCAATTTAATCTCTATGAAAGAAGCATTGAAACTATGACACAGTGCAACAGGTCTCAAGTCTGGTCCTGTGATCAGGATGATAAAAGGAAAAAACATAGTTCCTTGTAGATCCACCTCGTCCAGGTGCTTATTCTTTCTAGAGCCCTGATCTTGATAGTTATCCATCTACATTCATAAAATGATCCTATATTATTACATAGTCCCATGGTTCTAATTCTGGGTTTAGTCACCCTTTCATTTCAGAGGAATAATCCACACATAGTTAACCTTCATAATTACACTGACAAGCTCACTTTAGATGCTGTTATACTTAATTTCTTCGATAATTCTGAGATCTTTTCTCAGATCCTTCAACTTTGAAAGACAGTAATCACAATTTCAATTTTATATGGACTTAATTTTCACTAATATTTGCATGTTGCCTCAGATTCCTCATCTCTTCTACAACCAACAGTATTTGATACTGGGCTGAATTTAATCCATACACATTCACATCGTATAGCTATCTTACTTCGAACATTGCAACTCCTATTCAAAAAATAGAGAAAAGGCATATGTATTGAGAAGTGTGAGACCAATTGTGAGTCCTGAATAATCCTCCCAAATAGGTTCATTCACTGCTTCCCCTGGAGTTCCTCCCTATCCCTGTGTGTCTCACCTATAACTATTGCTTTCCTTTGACCATCTGAAATGCAACATGGTCAAAGATTCTGGCCCATTCACTCATAAGGACATTGAAGATTTTAGGTGACAAATGACGGATGCTGTGGAGAGAAGCTGCAGTCCCACCTGGTGATGTACCATGTTAAAACCCTAATACCTAAGGTGTATGAATCAGGTATTTTCTATTGTTGTGATAAAACACAATGATCAAAAACAATGTATAGAAAAAGCATTTATTTTGGCTTTGGTTCTAGAGTCTTTCATGGTCTAAAAGCATGACAGCAAGCAGCAGGCATGGCTACAGAAACAAGGGGTTGAGAAATTTCATCTCAGTATCAAACACAGGAAAGAAGCACAGAGAGTAAACTGGAAGTAAGGCATGCTGTATGCTCTCATGTAACTGTTGCCCAGTGTAGACAATTGTTGGAATGAAGAACAGCCTTGCAGACACACAGTAAAAAATTGTAATCAAGAGTCTTCTTTCCAGCGGTAGTAAAACGAATCATCCACATTGAACCTTCTGTTCTCATTCACATTGGGTCAGTTATAAGGTCAAATTTGGCATTAACATCACTACTTTTAGCTTCTGAGAGATAAAATAAGTTTTAATTACCAAGGAAGTGGGTTTTCTCCAGATCTATCATGAATAAATTTCTGATCAGAGAAGAAATGCTGACCTAATTTTTAAAATACACAGTATCTTTCCAAAATAAGCATGGTACCATTGTATTTTTATGAAGTCAAGGAGACATGTCCCGCTACACTGAGACACGTTTTTCTCATTTTTTTTCAGTCACTCTTCTTGATGCATTTTCAAGGACTCACATCAAAACAGTTCTACTCCATGCTTCTGCATTTCCTCTACTTGTCCTTAACTTTGGTATAAACTGAATGACAGTCAATTTGGAGGAAATTTTTGCAGCACAGAAATTTCTTTGTAACATTGTTTTCAAAGGCTTTTACAACTCCATATGTTCTCCCC